>NW_019176517.1:44868-186848 GCF_002260705.1 Seriola dumerili | reverse complement strand
TACTCAATAAAGCACAGGGACCAACACCAGCAGATACATGGCTCCCCAAACCAACACCAGACTGAGGAAACTTCACACTGGACTTCATGCATCTTGGATTGTGTGCATCTCCATTCTTCCTCCAGACTCTGGGACCTTGGTTTTCCAAATGAGATGCAAAATTGCTTCTCATCGAAAAGAGACTTTGGACCACTGAGCAACAGACAGTTGCTTTTTTGTCTTTAGCCCAGGTAAGATGCTCCTTGACGTTGTTTGTTGTTCAGGAGCGGCTTGGAAAGAGGAATACGACATTTGAAGCCCATTTGCAGGATCTGTCTGTGTGTGGGTGGCTCTGATGTACTAACCCAGCCTCGGTCCACTCCTTGTGAAGTTCCCCCACACTTTTGAATGGCCTTTTCCTGACAATCCTCTCCAGATCGCCGTCATCCTTGCGGCTTGTGCACCTTTTTTTCTTCCACACTTTTCCCTTCCAGCTAACTTTCTATTAATGTGCTTTGATACAGCACTTTGAGAACATCCAAATTCTTTTTCGCAATTACCTTTTGAGGCTTTCCCTCCTTGTGGAGGTGTCAATTGATGGTTTTCTGCACTACTGTCAGGTCAGCAGTCTTCTCCATGATTGTGATTCTACTGAACCAGACTGAGAGACCATTTAAAAACTCAGGAACCCTTCACAGGGTTTTGGATAATTAGCTGATGAGCGTGTGACACTTTGAGCCTATAATATTGAACCTTTTCCAAATATTCTAATTTTCTGAGATTTGGAATTTGGGGTTTTCAAAAACTGTAAGCCATGATCATCAAGATTATAACAAATAAAGTCGTGACATATCTCCACTTTGCAGTACTGAGTTTATATCACATGTTAGTTTTCACATTTGAAGTGAATTGCTGACTTGAATGAAACTTTTGCACGATATTCTAATTTTTGAGTTTCACCTGTATACTATATCTGGGTTAAATAGAATTGCAATTACTAGAAAGAGACTAAAAATAAAATTTCACTTGACTAAAACTAGACTAAAATGTCATCAGTTTTTCGTCGACTAAAACTTAGACTAAAATAGTCATGGATGATTCTGACTAAAATAAGACTAAAATGCTCAGACTTTTAGTCAACTAAAACTTGACTACACTAAAAAAGAGTATGAACGTGACTAAAACTAATAAAAAACTAAAATGACAGCTTGACACAAAGACTAGACTAAAACTAAAATTAAAACAGGCCGCCCCAAAAACAACACTACTTCATACTTTTTCATACACAAAAACCATTTAAACTATCGAAAAACATTCAGCTTGTTGTGTAGATTATCGGATGTGTACAACTTTTTTCTGATATTTATAATTTTCAAGATAAAGCTTTTTCAGCAGGAAAATGCATTTCTACTTCATATCGGAAATTTCAGCATATAATTAGTCCAGCAGCTTTGAGAAAACCCAGACATAATATATATCAATGCATGCAGCTCAATGGGGAATGGTGTGCTATGACTTTTTCTAGGCGATTCGAGTAACTGGTAATGTAAATGATGATGAAAGACGAAAAAATTTCCTTAGAGAATGAATGGGGAGGACATCTTCAAAACGACCAACTTTGGAGCTTTACTGCTGCGTCATACTTGAACGTAAAAAAATGAGTCACAAGACCTGAGTCTTTTTGGTTAAATCAGTATTTTGACAACTAATTACGGTTTACACAAAATCGCAAGTTCACGTTTTGTGTCATTTTTAGACTGTTTCAGACTTTATAATGGGTGTGTGTATTGCACAGAATGTTCAGAGCTAGAGTGAATGACATCATCGCTAGAGTGGGAGAAGCTCTAGAACTTCCCTGAATAAATTCTGTTTAACTCATCCTCAGGGCCACATATTTCAATCTTCATACATCATGGCTTCCTCGATAGTAGAGAAATTTGTCCTGTTTCATACAATGTGGTCTACCTAAGCACAGAGACTTACAGAATTGAACATGACGCCTCAAAGCGATGGGAAGTACCTTCACCTCCCATTGACTGCAATAAATTCAGGAGCTGAATTTCCCCAAAAATGCAGAAGTCACAATTTTTTTGTAACTCACTCCTGTGCCCACATTTTTGACTCTAGAAACACCAAAGCCAAATATGCAGTGCACAAAAGATCTTGTGCCAGCCATGGTCCACTCATGGTTCTGATAGGAGTTACTGTGTATTCACAAATAGTAGTTGTTTGAGAGGCTCGCTGAGCCAAAATCACACCAGATCTGAGTAAGCTCTGTGTCTTCCAGCTAGACACAGGTGTTGGAACCAGCTTGTTAAAGATTCTTTGATCTCTGTGATGTTTACAAACACAGCCACACAGACACACAGACACACCACAACACACATACACACATACACACACAGACATGCAAAAAGATGTTTACAAATTAGTGCTCATAGAAAGAGATTACAGTTCAGACTGGACAGTACAACAATAAATACAGCAGCAGACATATTGAATTTACTTTGAACTTTGAGCTACAGCAACTGTTCAACCATCATAGTAGCTCTCCCATAGACTGCAATACACACACACACACACACACACACACACACACACACACCACCATCACCATCCCCACCATATACACTACATCCTCCACAGTAATCAATTGGATCAACAACTGTCTAAAACTATTTTAATAATAAATTGCCAACTGAGTATATTAGTAAGCATCAGGGGTATGCTCAGGCTCCAAAGTGCTACTACAATGAATTGGTTTTGTTGCTGTTCTCACCTGGGATCTGGTAACCTAAAGATGTTCTTTAATTTTATTGTTTTATCATATATTGTTATTATCACCCTATAACATGTTTTACTGCTCACTCCCCATTTTAAAATGTAACGCAATAACACGTTTACTCAGAAACATTTTAACTGACCTACTTTGTTCTTTTATCTGAGAACATTTATACACAGTGATTTACTTCTAATGATGTCTTTTCACTAATAGTAATGAAGCCATTCACATGTTGACATGCTGTAGTGCTGACGTGCTGACGTCAGTGTGGTGTCCTATCTCCAGTCAGTTTCTGTTACTGGTGGAGTTTATTGCTGCTCTGTCTGATCACAGTTAATATTGCTGTTTTCTTTCTTGCTGTTATCACAGAGTCTAACTACCTGCTGTACATTTAACTTACACTAGTTCTGCTCCAGCACTTAGAGGTTCTCTGCTCCTTTTAGTGACTTGAACTAACTCAGCAGTTGTTTACATGCTGTTCAGATTTCCTAGTTACTTTAGTTTAGCAGTTAGCACAAGCTTCTCTCTCGCTCCCTTTCTCTCGTTAGCTCAGTGTGGTGTTGTTGTAACTGCAGCAGTCATCACACAAACCCACACACACACTTACAAAAACACACAATACTGATGCAATGTCCGGGGAGTAATGGACAAAGCTGATTCTTATTGGCTAATTAGACTCATTACCAATTAATTGGTTGATTTCGCTGCTGTTCTCACCTGGGAACTGATATATCTGGTAACCTAAATGTTCTTTAAATTTACAATTTTATCATATATCATTATTAGCACCCTATAACATGTTTTACCCCTCTCTCCCCATTTTCAAATGTAATGTAGTAACGCGTTTACTCAGAGACATTTTAACTGACTTACTTTTTTCTTTAATCTGAGAACATTTTACACAGTGATTTATTTCTACTGATGTCTTTTCACTAATAGTAGTGACGCCGTTCACGTGTTGACGTGCTGACGTGCTGACGTGCTGACATCAGTGTGGTGTCCCATCTCAATTTCTGTTACTGGTAGAGTATATTGCTACTCTGTCTGAACACAGTTAATGTTATTGTTTCTTTCTTGCTATTATCATAGAGTCTAACTACCTGCTATACATTTAAACTTACACTAGTTCTGCTCCAGCTGTCAGAGCACTCTGCTCCTTTTAGCGACTTTCACTAACTCACCAGTTGTTTACATTTGTTCAGATCTGCTAGTTACTTTAGCTTTGCAGTTAGCACTAGCCTCTCTCTCTCTCTCTCTCTCTCCCTCTCCCTCTCCCCCTCTCTCTCTCTCTTTTGCTTGTTATGGTGTCCTTGTAACTTTACTTTTTGGATTGTGATATTCACTACATCTTCAGCAATGTCTGCTGTCTTTAGGCATAACTCCACTTGCTAACCAGACTAAAATTTACAATAATTAATAATGATAATTATTAATGTTATTAGCTGCCATTACTATTTTTATCAGTCGGAGAACTACAGTTGCTATTACATTGCTATTGCTGTTACTGCCATTACTATCACTATTATTAATATTGCTATCATTGTACGTTCTTGTTCTTTTCCTCTGTGCTCATATTAGATGACAATGTATTAAAATGTGGATATTTTTGCATTATCTCCAACTAACTACATTCGTTGCCACAGTGATCTTTGAAGGCATGAACCTGTTGCTTATCATGTCATGAGCAGAACTGATAAACATGTAGTTGTGCTCTTACAAATTCAGTTTATTTGGGCATTCCTTAATGCCCAACATCAGTGTTGAACCTCACTACAGGTCTTGTGGCTGAATGGGAGAAAATCCTTGCAGATATGTTCTAATATTTTGTAGAACAACCAAGGAAAAATGCATGATACCAATTTTAGATACCATGGTACAATTAAACACCATCATTGGCAGGGTACAATTAAACTTGTTGGGAATGCTTTTAACCACAAACGTATACCACTGTTCATGGTGCTAAAACTTAGACTTACTGCTGACATCTGGATTCTCCAGGTCTAGCCGGTTCTTTTGGGCCTCCAAAAACACCTGGAGGTTTATTCCTCTTGCCTGAGACTGATGATTGATAAATCGAACCGGAATGCGTCCAGAGAGGTCAGGTTCATCACAGCCGAAGCCCAGGTCCAAGAGAACCTCCTCTGGGTCATCATTCCACAGGTTGTGTACATCCATGACACTATCAAAAATAGAAAGGACAATGGAGCCTTTTTTCATAACTGTACATTAAGAAATAGTCCCATCTGAAATGTGTGTGTGTGTGTGTGCGTGTGCGTGTGTGTGTGCGACAAGCCTGATGTTCTATTCATTTTTATTGTCAACAAATCCCAAGGTCAGTCCCAAACCAAGAAGCAATGTATCTTACTAACAAGTATTGTGCATTTATCCAAAACTTGTAACATCTTAGAGTTTTTTCAACAATTGTCACAGCCACATTGTACAGTGAGCCACACATACTGTAGTTTGTTTTGAGTCATCCCCACATACACAGCTCTGCTGCCTCACGAAAGCACCAAATGTAAGTTAATAAGCCACTGCAAATAGCCACTTTTCCCACCTGTTTGAGTACTGTTTGCTGTGAAGTGAAAAGAAATTATTAAACCCTTTTTGAAAATGAAACTAAATACTTGTTTTTTTAAGATTTATTCATATTCAATAGGACTTGGAGATGAGCGCCACAGACAGGGTAGGGCAGTCAGACAGTACTGAGGGATGGACTAAAACATTGATTGTTTTAGTCTTTGCATGGGATTTGTTAACAATTAGAAAGACATAGAAGAACCCTAGCCTAATATCAAAATGAATGATTAAGACCTTTTGTTTTATTGTAACTATATTACCTGTCAGTTGTTGACACAGTATATTAAACACAACCCACTTGTTATTTATCAGCAGTAAAACATTGTACCTGACTGATTAATTATTATAGTTAATGTAAACTTTATTTGAAAGCAGTAACACATCTTGTTGTGTCGTAGTGTTCAAAACTGCAACCTGCTATGTTCTGTGTATTTCTTTCCATGTACACAAATGAAGAAACCAAATGTATAAATTCATTGTTTGTTTGTTTGTTTGTTGAACAGGTCAAATTTCAAAACTTTAATAATATGAATTAGATCTTCAATATATAACAGATAAAATGTATTTGTGTACTCCCAAATTTTCCCCTGCCTAACCTGTTGTTATTGAGCTTTTATACTTGCTCCCTCTGCTCTTTGCTGATTCATATTTCCTGTACAGTTGTCAAGCTTTGTCATAACTTTCCTCTGATCTACTTTCTGTGCAAATTGTGCTCTGTGCTGTGCAGAAGGGGAAATGAGGGTTATTTGCCTGGCAAATAGGCACTTGTAGTTACATCCAGACGCTGTTACCACATCCTGAACCAACATCAGTCAGTGAAAGATACACTGCAGAAGGAGACCTTTTAATAGTGTTTAAATCAACCACAGACCCATTTATTCATTAAAAAATGGTCATCAGATATTTAAGAAATGAGTGTTATGTTCCCTAAGACTTTCTATAAAGCTCATATCTACAACACATTACAAGGCAACTGTTGATTTGTCCTCTAATAACTCTGCCCATTTTGCATAAGTTTATCAGGTCTTCTTAACATTATGTTGCTATCTGCAACCAGATTACAGTTCATGCCTTTATGACAGCTCACTATTTGCTTCAAGTTAAAAATAAATGCCATGTCCTCTCTTTTGCTCTTCTTTCTGCCTCTGCCTTTCTGTCTGTCTTTCTCTCTCTCTCTCTCACACACACACACACACGCACGCACACACACACACACACACACACACACACACACACACACACACACACACACACAAAAAACCAACAGTCATTCAACTCATCTATTCACCCTTTAAATCCCTATCGAGAAGAACTGCTTTTGTGTTGTTGCGCTTGTGCTGTGTTCCATTTCTGCCTGTTTAAGTCACTTATTGTCTCAAAATAGGGGCTGTTTGAACTATGTATAAAACATCATAACCAATAAGTGATAACTATTTACAACAGTAATAGTAAATCTTAAAAGAGACAGGCCCAAAAGTTAGCATCAACCGACTTGATGCACACATTGCTTGGATCACTATAACAACTGGTTGTATACAAATTTTTGTAGACAGATTAAATTTAATTATAAATGAGCCTACTTCTTGACTGCTTTCAAGAATAAACTTTGTTTGAATGGTTTAACTAATATTTGCTTGAAGTTTAATGAAGTCTGTTCAGTGCACAATATACCTGCAACACATAACACAGTGAACAGACAGTGAACTGACATAAATATATTATGGTAAGCCTTTACAATACACGAACATTGTTGTTATAGAGAACACCATGATGTTGGTAACATATAAAAACCTTTAAGCAAAACAGAGACATCATAGTCCAAGACACCATAGTCAAGACTTCTCTGAAATTTTGTCATCCATTATAGTGTATTATGAAGGTATGTTGAATATGTTGGTATTCAGAAACCATCATGACATGAAAGCCATCTTCAGTCACAGCAGAGTACATAAATAGAGGCTTCAAATCCTGATTGTGTTCTGAACGACTCTGGCCTCAGCTGCATGATCGGAAGTGAACTAACAGCACCAGAGAGAAAAAAGGTAATGTGTTGTAGATATAAACTTGAGTTGTGTATGTCTGTATTTAAGGATTGTTCCACCAACAATATGTCAAAGTTGTACTGGCATCTGAAACACTGCCATCATTTTAGATTAACCTGTTCAAGTATTAATATTTAATTAGGATATAAATACAACTATAATGGTGTTTCAGCCTGGTTGAATTTCAATATAAGTTTAAACTGCAACACAGACCTTGATTTAACTTTAAAATTAAATGTTTTGAAAATTGTATGCAAGATCATAAATTGTTTCACCTCATTTAAACTGACTGAAGCTTAAGGCTACTGAAGTCAGATGATTTAAATTTTCAATTACGGGTATCAAGATATCCATACACAAGCTAACTGCATTTCCTACAATGAATATCTAACAGTTGTGTTGAATTCCAGGTTTCCAGTGTAATAGCCTGACATTACAGATCTGGCTGTGGGGCTCTATACATCTGACAGTAGATGAGAACAAGAAGAGAGGTATCCTTACCACAGAAACTCCTGGACCGTCCTCACTCCCTGTTTACCATATAAAGATGCTGCAGAGGAGAAAAGTCATGTTATCTGGATGAGGAAGCAAATGGGGCATGTGAGCCCTAAATGATACAAGCAGAGAGGGAAACATTTGCAAAGGAGGAAGGCAGTGCACATGGAAACATCTCCTTGAATTCCTACTGGTTAAATGTCAGTACATTATGTTCAGGCCTGGTATCAAGGCTCCTGGAGCTATATTAGGCAAGTGTTTCTCTCTGTCTCTGTCATCCCCCTCTCTCTGTCTTTTTTCCTTCAGAGGGTGTTTGGGTTTTGGCAGTTGCCTCTACCTCCCTCTCCCAGACTGGGACTCCATTAGATGCTGGCATGATGTCAAGAACAAAGTAGTCTTTTTCCGTTTGTACTGCCATATTTACTACATACATGTTTTTTAAGGCACGGGCCATTTTTGTCAAAATACATAAATAAAAATAACTACTCTGATACCCAGTGAACCAGTAGGTATTTCTTTGAAAGATTTTTCTTTGTCTAGCTAAATTTGATGTAATAACTGATGCCAGTTGTGTTCTGGTCCACAGTGCACTGATCTTTTGAAGTACTCTTCATTTGTTCCTACATAAGAACAGACACAAATGCAGAGGTAGAGGTTTTTATTTTTCAGTAAAAGTAAACCTTTAAATTTTTCCCTCACCACGTTTGTTTTGGTTATATGTCATGCATGGGCGTAGGTTTGCATATGGATGGTAGGGATATGTCCCCACCAATATTTTGGGATGACAGCATTGTCCCTACCAATATTTGAGCGATCTTGTTCATACTATGTTTGGAGTGAAGTCATATTAGATAATTCCAATGTGCCCTCTTCCACAGGCTAAGTCTCCAAGATGACTGATTTAGGTATGCTAGCGTTGCTAGACTATCTGGAGGCTCACGTAATATAAAAATATCGCACCTACTGCCAGACACGGAGGAGTTGAGAGTGTATCAGTGTGCTAACAACCGTAACTTGTCAGTGCTGTCAATCCATACCTCAAACATGGGTGAAATTTCAGGTGACTCTCTTTCCTCTATTGCCTGAACTGCACAGCATGCATAACTTAATTTTGTCCATACCAACATATTTTGTACATGGTAGTATAATGCTACCAAAAAAAATACATCAGGAGCTTTTTCACCACAGAAAGCATATGTAATAGGTATTAAACTAACTGGCCAGCAGCCACACTGATTTAAAATGAAAACCTGCTAGCTACCTGATGTAACCAGCATTACATTATTAGATTGTTGATACTGATGTAAAATACTGCTGAATTAGCAGTTGTAGCTGGTCAAGGTGGAGCTAGTTTCAAATGTGGAATCAAGGAGAAAAGACTAACTGCAACACTGGTAGGCAAGTCTTTTCCATTAACAGGTAATTTCCTAAAGATAACTTTCTTTTAGTCTTTCATCTGTTACTGTGTATAGTTTATTTTAATAAACCATTTGGTTGATAACATTAAAAAGTCCTATTTGTTTTGGAGGGTTGGCAGGGCCCTGGTGTCCCTAACAATATTGAAACCAAACCTACAACGCTGATGTCATGTGAACCTTAAACATCACCTCCAGACATATTTTGAGACATAAACTACATATATAAATTCCTAAAATGGCATCTATTACTTTTTCATTGTTGAAAAATCCAGAATCAATGAATATGCTAGGACCAAGATGTCTGCTATTTCACTGAAAAGTCCATTCTGCATGTGCGCTGCTGGTTTGAAGTTTCCACATCACACTTGTGTAAGTTTCATACTGGACCACAGTTTGCTCCAAACTAGTAGTGATGTCAAAAAACCTGCCTGTAGCATTCTAGTGTCAAAAGATCGAAATGATACAGGTGAAACTCAAAAAATTAGAATATCGTGCAAAGGTTCGTTTATTCCAGCAATTAGATTTACAAGGTGAAACTAATGTATGACATAGGTTCATAACATGCAACTCAAGATATTTCAAGCCTTCATTTGATATAATTTTGATGATTATGGCTTACAACTTATGAAAACCTCAAATTGAAAATCTCAAAAAATTAGAATATCACATACAATTAATAGAAAGGGGATTTTAAACAGAGAAATATTGGCCCTCTGCAAGGTTTAATCTTGCATATGGACTTAGTACTTGGTTTGGGCCCCTTTTGCATGAATTACTGCCTCAATGCGGCGTGGCATGGATGCTATCAGCCTGTGGCACTGCTCAGGTGTTATGGAAGACCAGGATGCTTTGATAGCGGCCTTCAGCTCTGCTGCATTGTTCGGTCTCATGTCTCTCATCTTTCTCTTGGCAATGCCCCATAAATTCTCTATGGGGTTCAGGTCTGGTGAGTTTGCTGGCCAATCAAGCACCGTTATCTGATGGTTATTTAACCAGGTTTTGGTACTTTTGGCAGTGTGGGCAGGTGCCATATCCTGTTGGAAGATGAAGTCAGCATCTCCATAAAGCTTGTCTGCTGAAGGAACCATGAAGTGTTCTAAAATCTCCTGATAGACAGCTGCGTTGACTCTGGACTCAATAAAGCACAGTGGACCAACACCAGCAGATGACATGGCTCCCCAAACCAACACAGACTGAGGAAACTTCACACTGGACTTCATGCATCTTGGATTGTGTGCATCTCCATTCTTCCTCCAGACTCTGGGACCTTGGTTTCCAAATGAGATGCAAAATTTGCTCTCATCGGAAAAGAGGACTTTGGACCACTGAGCAACAGACCAGTTCTTTTTGTCTTTAGCCCAGGTAAGATGCTTCTGACGTTGTTTGTTGGTTAGGAGCGGCTTGACAGAAGGAATACAACATTTGAAGCCCATTTGCAGGATCCGTCTGTGTGTGGTGGCTCTTGATGTACTAACTCCAGCCTCGGCCCACTCCTTGTGAAGTTCCCCCACACTTTTGAATGGCCTTTTCCTCACAATCCTCTCCAGACTCCGGTCATCCCTGCGGCTTGTGCACCTTTTTCTTCCACACTTTTCCCTTCCAGCTAACTTTCTATTAATGTGCTTTGATACAGCACTTTGAGAACATCCAACTTCTTTTGCAATTACCTTTTGAGGCTTTCCCTCCTTGTGGAGGATGTCAATGATGGTTTTCTGCACAACTGTCAGGTCAGCAGTCTTCCCCATGATTGTGAATTCTACTGAACCAGACTGAGAGACCATTTAAAGACTCAGGAACCCTTCACAGGTGTTTTGGATTAATTAGCTGATGAGCGTGTGACACTTTGAGCCTATAGTATTGAACCTTTTCCAAATATTCTAATTTTCTGAGATTTGGAATTTGGGGTTTTCAAAAACTGTAAGCCATGATCATCAAGATTATAACAAATAAAGCCTTGACATATCTCACTTTGCATGTACTGAGTTTATATCACATGTTAGTTTCACATTTGAACTTGAATTGCTGACTTGAATGAACTTTTGCACGATATTCTAATTTTTTGAGTTTCAGCTGTATAAGAAAAACACATTTGTGACTCGAGGGGTCTACATATACAACCCAGTATCACAGCAATTCGTAAAATAATGTAGTCATGAAATGTAAAGGAGATGTCGGCAAAAGATGATGCAGAATGGGCCAACAACCATGACAATGCTATGGAAGTTAACATCGCTAAGGCCGTGTTCAGACCTGGCATTAACATGTCTTCAGTGATCTGACCACAAGTGGTAAATGGTAAATGGACTTGCACTTATGTAGCACTTTTCTACTCTTACTGTCCACTCAAAGCGCTTTACAAACCTTGCCACATTCATCTATTCACTCACATTCATACATTACACTCATATAGTCACAGTCATACAATGATGGGACAGCCATCAAGGGCAATGTGGGGTTCAGTATCTTGCCAAAGGACACTTTGACATGCGGCCCAGAGGAGCCGGGAGTGGAACCACCGCCTTCTAACTAGTGGATGACTCGCTCTACCTCCTGAGCTACAGCTTCCCCAAGTGGTCAGCTTTAAGTACAGCAGTTCACACCTGGCACATTTGTGGCCCATGTGCAAATTTATGTATCACTCTTGGCATAATTTGGTTAAAGTAAAGTAAAAGAATATTTCACCGACAGCACGAATAACTGAGAAACACGTTAGTTGTTTTATATTATGCCATCATTGTGGTTGTTATCTGGATTCTGTTTTGTAACCTTATGACTGTTCTTGCTTAGCCAAGATAGATAGTGTTCACAAATGCCCCGATGTTACCATTTGAATGAGCTGACAAATTGACTGTAAATTCTGCTCGCAGGATGACACATCAAGTGGCATGTTCATGTTCTTTGTTCCACAGACAAAAGAGCTCACTTCCCCACAATTCCTCACTTTTCACACCCCAGGACAACCCTCGCCCAGGGACCTTACTGACCAGTGAATGTTGGTCCGTAGGTGACATGTGACCACCCAAGGTGTTGCCAGACAGCAAAACCAGCAGTTCCTTTGTCCTCTCTTTCCTCTTCCTGGCTTGCCCAGGAACCACAGTCTCTCTTCTCGCCCTGGGTTCCCCATGAACAACACCTTTCCCTCTTGGCTCTTCAAGGAGTAACACGGCTCCCAACACTATGTCAGCACTGCTACCTGAGACAACAGCTCTCTTGTAAGCCTGTTTACAGCAGACTGCAGCAATCTCTCTCACTCTGCTCCAGCACCTGGAGCCACAGCAGAGTTAGCGTGGAACAGCTTACCCTGTAAGAAGAACAAAGGAGAAACAGGTGGCCTCCTCTGCAACACAGAAGCCACACAGCCAGACTTTACATGCAAAATTGTATAGAACCTCTCTCTCTTTTGTTCCAAGGACTGGGTAACATTAACTGGGCCTAACCTCACCTAGCACAGCATAGCCCAGCACAACTAAGCAGAGGACTCTTAACCTTGTCAATGTACATGTACATTAGCTTAATGGATGTAATTTTTGCTTAGGCTGTGGATAGTCACTGTTAATTTGGTACTTTTATGTTCACAGACATACCTGTAGCTCATCCCAGTTCTAGGACCTGCATGCAGCTAACCTTCTCGCTTTTAACTTTAGACTACATGAACTAGACTAACAACCTACTTTGGGTTTCTTGTTTGGGCTTGTTTACCACCATCTTGTTCCTAGTCTTTCATGTTCAGGCTGTGTGGTCACAGCAACCATTTTGAATCGGCCATATTGCCTTTGTCTGTGTCCCCACAGACACACACACACACACACACACACACCTGTACTTGGTAGGTTAGACATCGTATGTTTTAGTTTACATTGTAAATACATTTCTTTAAGTATAATTACTGGCGTGTTTAATGTTGTACAAGTGTGAATATTGATAACCTCTACTCAGTAGAGGTTATCAATTCCTTCAACTTTTACTTACTATTAATATTGTAATTTGGTTATAGTTATTAAGTTAATTATTAATTAGAGTTCCAGATAAGTAGTAACAAATGAGACTGTACAAATATTGGCTATCCGTTCTTGTTACAGGATGGTGCCCCATAGACTTCAATTCATTTTAAAGTTACTAAACAATATATTTCTCATATTAATATCTTCCCACCTGATGACCCCAAAACATGTTAGTTATCACTGCTCATTAGTCTGTATAGCCAAATTAATACTTATAATAGGATTTAGGATGTTAAGCTTAGGGAGCTATTCACTGAGTCTGGTCCATTTTCTGTAGCACAAGTTTCTTGTGTTTACCTTAAATTCAAAGCTAGCCTAGCTAGTGACTGCTGTGAATAGGGCAGCTGACAACAAGGGAAAGACCATGTGACAGCCTGGATAGACAGCTGACAGGAGGCAAAGCCCCCAAGGGTGCTGCCATGGGCTAGCAATCCATGGTAGCAATGGCAAGGCCTAGCATCTTTGTCACACCCAACATAAGCTATGTCTAATATAAGGAAAATACCCCAAAGGTCAGCGAGAGCAGGGGTGGAAGATGACTCACAGGCAGACTATAGAGACTAATAGAGACTTGTCAGTAATTTTAAGCAGACTAGGAGGAAATGCAAGCGATAGACTAGAGAAGATGGGGGATATAATCTACTCCTATGGTGCAGAAAGATTTGGGGTGCAAGACAGAAAGAGGGTTGAAAGAGCACAGTTAGTTAAGTCCAGATGGCAAAGGGAAATGGAGAAATTAGTCAAGGAAAGAAGACAATTAAGAAAGCAGTGGAAAAGGTCAACAGAGGAAAAGGGGGGGGATTAATGTGTAGCAAGAAGATTTGAGAGGCAGGCTAGCAATACTTAGAAGGGCTGAACATCTTAGGAAAAAGAGAAAGAAGAAAGAGTATGTAAGAACAGCGTTTTACAGGGACCCTTTCAAGTTTGTTAAAGGATTGTTTAACCAGGAAAAGGGAGGACAGCTTAAGGCAACAAAGTCAGAAGTAGAAAAGTATCTAAGAAACACGTATTCAGATTTTGAGCAGAATAGAGTAATAGGCCTTCCACCTGACATGCCACCAGTAGGAAAGATAGATCATGAGATGGATGTTAGACCACCCAGGTGGAAAGATTTTGAGGAGGTAGTCAGGTGTGCAAAGGCTTCTTCGGCCCCAGGGCCAAATGGAGTGCCCTACTGGGTTTATAAAAGCGCACCTGATATCCTAAAGTTTTTGTGGAGGCAATTAAGAATAGTTTGGGAGAAACAGGTTATTCCCAGAGCATGGCGTAGGGCAGGAGGTGTTTTTATTCCAAAGGAGAAGGAATCCTCAGACCTGAGTCAGTTTCGAATGATCTCTCTCCTAAATGTGGAGGGGAAGATCTTCTTTAGCATAGTCGCACAGAGATTAGCTAGTTATTTAGAAAGGAATAGCTTAATAGATACTGCAGTACAGAAGGCAGGAATACCAGGTTTCGCAGGGTGTTTAGAGCACCCTAGCATGATTTGGCATCAGATTCTGGCAGCCAAGACAGAGAAAAGAGACTTGCATATCATACAGTATTTTTGGATTTAGCAAATGCGTTTGGTTCAGTGCCACATAGCCTTATTTGGGAGGCATTTGATGGAGGTAATCATTAGAGCTTCTAAGTGGGTTGTAGGTGGAGAGAGGCGGCAGGATGGGATGCGCCTTACACCAATTAGGGCCTACATGGATGACATGATGTTGATAACTACAACGGTGCCATGTATGAAAAGAGTACTTGAGAGACTTAATAAAAACTTAAAGTGGGCTAGTATGAAAATCAAGCTTAGTAAGTCTAGAAGTATCTCAATAAGTAGAGGGAAGTTAAGTGATAGGAAGTTTGTAATAGACGAAGAGGAAATTCCAATAATTAGGGAAAAATCGGTAAAGAGTCTAGGTAGGTGGTACAAGGCAGACTTGAATGATGGAGAACAGGTAGTGCAGTTTCGGAAGGAGGTTGCTGAGGGACTGGATAGAATAGATAAATCAGGGCTTCCAGGAAAGTTGAAGTTGTGGTGTCTGCAGTTCGGGTTATTTCCCAGGTTGATGTGGCCACTGTCTGTATATGAGATCCAATTATCTGCTGCAGAGAAAATGGAAAGATTAGTTAGCTTTTACATTAGGAAGTGGCTAGGTGTTCCTAGATGTTTAAGTACGGTGGCACTGTATGGGAAAGGCATACTTCAACTCCCAGTAACTAGTCTAGTGGAGGAGTTTAAATGTACCAAGGTTAGGACAGAGCTCCTGTTATCTGTGAGTAAAGATGTGGTAGTCAGTAAGGTGGTTCCAAACCCAATCAAGGGGAGAAAGTGGAATCCAAGAATGGTAGTGCAGGAGGCGGAAGCAACGCTCAGGCATACAGAGATTGTGGGTAATGTCCAAATAGGCCGGGGAGGCTTGGGGCTTGGCCCAGGCAAACCGGTGTGGAGTAGAGCAGGTCCCAAGGAAAAGAGAAAGCTAGTTGTGGAACAGGTTCGTAGACAGGAGGAAATATTAAGGGGTGCAAAGGCAGTGGCCCAGGCTAAGCAGGGACAGTGGGTGAATTGGGAAGGTGTAGACAAGAAAAAGCTTAGCTGGAAAGAGCTGTGGAGTATGGAGGAAAGTAGTATTAGATTTTTGATAGGGGCAACTTATGATGTATTGCCAACTCCCCAGAACCTAAAACTCTGGGTAAATGGAGACCCGTTATGTTCATTGTGTTCAGGTACTGCAACTTTAAAGCACATTTTGTCAGGCTGTAAGGTTAGTCTGTCACAAGGCCGGTATATGTGGCGACATAACCAGGTTTTAAAAAGCTTAGCTGCAGGAATTGAAGATTTACGGAGGCAGGCAAATTTAAGAGGGCCTAAAATAAAGAGAGTTGCAATCAAGTTTGTTCAAGAGGGAGAGAAAGTTGGTAAGACAACGAGGCAAGGCAGTTTAGAGGATGCTTGTGATTGGGAAATGCAGGCAGATTTAGGAAGAAAGCTTGTTGTTCCCCAGGAAATAGCCAGTACAAAGCTAAGGTCTGACATAGTCTTGTGGTCTAGGAGTAGAATGAAAGTATATTTCATAGAGCTGACTGTTCCGTGGGAGGCCTTAGTTGAAGAAGCATATGAAAGGAAAAAGCTCAGGTATGTAGAGTTAGGGGCAGAAGCAGAGCAGCGAGGATGGAAAGTTAGGATTTGTCCAGTGGAAGTAGGATGTAGAGGATTTGTAGCAAGGTCTGTTGTCTCTTTGGTGAGGGAGTTAGGAGGAAGTGGACAGAGTGTGAGGAAAATAGTAAAGGACATGTCAGATGAGGCAGTAAGATCCAGTCAGTGGATTTGGATGAGAAGAAATAATGGTAGCTGGGGGCCCAGCAGGGGGAGCACTTAGGATAGACAGACTTTTAGGAGACCAAGGAAGAAATCCAGGAAGAGGAAGTGTTTTTAAGTGGGGGGTGTGGCCTGTGTGAGCCTCTTTGAGACCATGCGGCTAGTCCAGGTGTGGATGCCTGTATTGTTTGTTTGCATTGTTTGAATTGGTTTGTAGTGTGCTTATTGCTTTTGTGTTTGGCTGTTTAGGTGAGTTTGTTTATTTTAGGTGAGTTGTTGGAGAATGGGGGGGGGTAGAGCACAGCCTAATCCCGCGGGGGAGAGCTAGCCCAAAAAAGCACCTCTCCCTGACTCTACCTCCCTCATTGTTTTGGAGAGTGGGGGAGTAGGGGGAGGTAGAGCACAGCCTAATCCGGCGGGGGAGAGTTTAGCTCAAAAAGGCATCTCTCCTTGACTCTACCTCCCTCATTCAAAATGGCCGCCGCTTTCTCCAACTGGTTAGGGGAGTTTGTTTACTGAATCTGCTAATGTGTTTTGTCCAAGTTGATGATGTTGTTTGTGGTAGCATAGGCAAGATAAAGGAGAAAATAGTCGTGGTGTGAGGAGCAGTGATGGCTGGCATTAGGGGAGTGACTCTGGGACGCCAGTGATCACTGTCTAGCCTCCTGGAGGTGTCGTGGGACCAACTAGACGAAACACTGGTGAAAGGAGGTTCCCACCTGATGACCCCAAAGACATGTTAGTTATCACTGCTCATTAGTCTGTATAGCCAAATTAATACTTATAGGATTTAGGATGTTAAGCTTAGGGAGCTATTCACTGAGTCTGGTCCATTTTCTGTAGCAGTTTATTGTGTTTACCTTAAATAAACTTGATAATTTGATAACCAAAAATTGATGAGTACTAGTGAAGCCGAGTACCAATGCCCAACAGTAATGAATTAAGGGTCTGAATTTTTTAAATGCCATTTGACAAACTTCAAATGGGTTGCCATCTGCCTTTTATTTGAGTAAATAACAACAGTAAGTGATTCAAATCCGAGTAAATCAAATCAAAGAGTAACTTTAGCTCTGTTGAAACTGAGACCAGACTTACCCTTGCAGGCATGCAGCTGGCCACCAAAATTGTTACAATATCTAATCTTGGATGGATGTTAAATTTTAGTTAGAAATGAAAACTGATTTGATGTCAAATTCCAATGTTGGCAATTGACATTGTGACATTAAGCAGACATTGGGTTTTGCCCATGATTAGAATGTCAGTACCTTATATGTCAAGATGGTGTTGGCATGTGTGTGTGCTAGGTGTGGCCTTCCGCTTTCTTCCACCCAATCCACCTGCATCTGCTACTGCAGTGTTTAAACTCTGGCTCTTCACTCCACTCTTTGCCAAATTGTCCATTCACCTATGTGGTCTACCATTGCCTGCCTTCCTTTTTTCCTGCCTTGCCATGTTGTGTCTACAATCTCCAGCTCAAAAACCTGCACACAGTCTACCCAGCCTCTGCCAACAACCCGTGGCTCAGCTATTTGTTCTACTACCTGTCTCACTTTCCAACCACTCCAGCCCATTCCCCAAACCATCTTTACAAAAATGCTTCAATAAACAACCTTTTTGATCTGTGGAAATATCTTTGTGTCTGAGAACTGTATTGAGTCATAACAGATTCTCTTAAATCATTCATAGATTTCACTTAAAAACAAATTTGTTGGTAGGAGTGCTTCTTGCATGAGGTCCATTGAATTGTACAAAGTGCATTAATGGTACACGCTTTAGACCATGGGTCTCAAACTCGCGGCCCACGGGCCAATTGCGGCCCGTGGGACGTTATTTTGTGGCCCCCTACTTGACATCAAAGTTTAGTGTTAGTGCGGCCCGCGCGTTTTTCTCAAATGCACCTTTTTGCCGAGTCGTTGGGTGAGCCGCGCTTGCCCTGGGCTTTCATTTTTCACTTATGGGCTACCATAACGCAGGCTCATGACAGCTTTCAGTGTCGCGTTTGTTGTCAAGTTATGGTGCGTTCCCGTTACGTTGGAAGTTGTATATTGGAACGACTCGGATTTCAGACTTCCAGTTGAAATGTCCAACTCGGAGCTCAGAAAGTCCGACTTCCGAGCACAACTTGAACGCACCATAATGGCCAGCACGAATTAGCGAAGGTTGAAACTTGGTTGAAATGTGATTCCGGAGTGACACCAAGTGGAAGGAAAATATATCCTGTCAGCATGCCCCAGTTATGTCTTTCTCAAAACCTGCCGTGAAGAGAAAAGTTGGTGACGAGCACAGACAATTTCAGGAAAAGTGGGAGACGGCATATTTTTTTGTTGAGCACAGAGGCAGCCCGACGTGTCTTATATGCACCGAGAAAGTTACATTGCACAAGGAATACAACATCAGACGTCATTACTCAACTAGACATGCTGATGAGTATGCAAAATACCAGGGAGATGAGAGAGAGAAACGGGTCGCCAATCTTAAAACATGTCTACTGAAGCGACAAGATTTCTTCAAGAAAGCAAGCAAAGATAATGATGCAGCAGTCGAAGCTAGCTACGTGGTGAGTGAGATGATTGCTAAGGCAGGAAAGCCATTCAAAGAAGGCGAGTTTGTTAAAAAGTGCATGTTACAGGCTGCAAGTATAGTCTGTCCGGAAAAGAAGGGTCAGTTTAGCAACATCAGCCTTTCAGCCAACACAGTGGCAGAGCGCATTTCTGACCTGTCGGGTAACATATATGATCAACTGCGTGAGAAAGTCAAACGTTTCTGTGCATACTCAGTCGCTCTTGATGAGAGCACAGACATCATTGACACTACGCAGCTCGCAATCTATGTCCGTGGTGTTGACGAAAGTTTTGAAGTGATGGAGGAGTTGCTCACAGTGATTCCAATGCATGGCCAGACCACCTCTCAGGAGATATTCCGCCAGCTGTGTGATGCCATTGTGGATGCGGGATTGCCATGGAAGAGGTTTGCTGGAATAACAACCGACGGAGCGCCATCAATGACAGGGAGGAGAAATGAAGTGGTGGCACTTGTTCAAGGAAAACTGGAAGAGGAGGGTGTGGAGGAGGCCATTGCTCTGCACTGCATTATCCATCAGCAGGCCCTTTGCAGCAAATGCCTGAAGTTTGACAATGTGATGTCTGTCGTTGTGAAATGCATCAACCATATCAGATCCAGGGGATTAAAGCACCGGGAGTTCCGCGCCTTTTTGGAGGAAATAGAGTCAGCATATGAGGATGTGCTCTACTTCACTGAGGTACGTTGGCTCAGCAGGGGAAACGTCTTGAAGAGGTTTTTTGAGTTGAGAGCAGAAGTGAAAGCCTTCATGGAGAAGGCTGGGATGGCTGTTCCTGTGCTAAGTGATCCCAAATGGCTCATGGACTTAGCTTTCCTTGTTGACATCACACATGAGCTGAATGTACTGAACAAGAAGTTACAAGGCCAGGGGCAGCTTGTCAGTGCTGCCTATGACAACGTGAGATCATTCTCCACAAAACTTGTGTTATGGAAAGCCCAGCTCTCTCAGACAAACCTCTGCCATTTCCCAGCATGCAAGGCACTCATGGATGCAGGCACACCATTTAGTGGTGAGAAGTATGCTGATGCCATTGTGAAGCTACAGGAGCAATTTGATCACAGGTTTGCAGACTTCAAGACACACAGAGCCACTTTTCAAATTTTTGCTGACCCCTTCTCCTTTGATGTGCAAGATGCCCCTCCTGTGCTTCAAATGGAGCTCATTGACCTGCAGTGCAATTCAGAACTCAAAGCCAAGTTCAGGGAGGTGAGTGGAAAAGCAGACAAGCTTGGACAATTTTTGAGAGAATTGCCCCCCACCTTCCCTGAGCTTTCCAGGATGTTCAAGCGGACCATGTGCCTTTTTGGGAGCACATATCTGTGTGAAAAGCTCTTCTCCACGATGAACTTTAATAAGTCAAAGTACAGGTCCAAACTTACTCATGAGCATCTTTAAGCCATACTGAGGGTCTCAACTGCTTCGTCCCTCAAGCCAAATGTGGCTCAGCTGTGTGAGAAGAAGCGCTGCCAGGTCTCTGGCAGCAAGGAGTAGGCAAGAGAAGCCTATGTTCTGAAGAACCGTTCATGTTCTGAAGAACCCATTCATGTTCAGAATAACCGTTCATGTTTTGAAGAACCCATTCATGTTCAGAAGAACCCATTCACGTTGAAGAACTGTTAATAATAAAGATTGAATCGGTTGTACTTTTTTTTTTGGAATACTTGCGGCCCAGCCTCACCCAGACTCTACCTCCAGCAGCCCCCAGGTGAGTTGAGTTTGAGACCCCTGCTTTAGACAGTCTCTCCTCAGATATTGTTGGATGGTGTTGCACTAGCAAGTACATATGAAAAAGGAACATAATTTCTAGAAAACAGCATTGATTTGGTGAGAGGTCTATGCTTGAGTGGTCACATAACACTTCAAGAAATGGGTCTGCTGTACATGGAGCTCATTATCATTTACTTTATTGCTGTGTGCAGCTTGTCTAAGCATTGCTTTGGACCTCAGTGACAGCTTAAATGGCTGAAAATGCTGCTCAAAAATTCTTATGCATTGATACTTCTTAATGTCGGTAAGTGCTGCCTCCATTAAACAGACATATGCTCACACTCTAAAGTCTTGTTCTGAGAAAGGATATTGCCTAGTCCTGCCTACTTGGTTTTCACGTTACCAACTAACTATATCAAAGCATATGGAAGCATTACAACCTTTAAAAGTGTGAGGATTGAGCAAAGAGTTCTTATGATGAAAAAGCAATGTCTGGATAATTGATATTGACTTAAAAGTTAAACTTGAAGCCCTTTGCAAACACATAAACTTATTCTGAGAACACAAACTTGTATGTTAGTTCCTCTTTGGAACTCCAGATATTACCTTATGGAATCACTTACCACCAATTTGGGCTGCGGTTGTGGAGAATTCCTCAGTGCCAAGGCAGGGCAAGCCACAGAAAAGAAAAAGACTGAAGATCAACTGTTTGAAGCAAACTGTCAGCACAATGGAAGATAAAGTAGCTGTGCTCACAAAAGACAACAATGTCTCATTGTTAGATCAGCAAATAAGATGTCCTTTGCCAAGGAGGACATAGTAAAGTCTCACATGTGTGTACAGGTACTATATAAGTGTATGTGTTGGGGCAATTAGATTGGATTCATGGTTTCATTTCAATTTCATGGTGTACCCAGACTAGATTTCCAGTCTACATGTGCTTTGTGGACTTGGACTATGGACTAAGGACTATAAGAAAGTAATTGTTTTGCATACAACTTTGATTTTAGTATGAGTAATGCCTCAGGAGGACTGCCAACCTTGAGGTGAGCAGGACACAGAGGTATTGATTACACAGATTTTAACCTTGGGCACCTCAGCTGAAGAGTGTTTCGAAGTGATCACAGGGAATGAGTAGTGACAGCCAAGAGGCCCCACAGATGTGAAGGTCTCTGGATCAACATTAGCTAGTCACACACATGTGAGAGTGTGAAGCAGTTGAGATGAGGGTCAGCACGTCTGAGTCTGAAGCCATGGTTCTCTGCTGGAAAATGGAGGATTGCTCTCTGTTGGTTTGGATAGAGTTTCTGCCCCAAGTGAAGAAGCTTAAGTATATTGGGGTCTTGTTCACAAGTGAGACAGGATGGAGCGGGAGATTGACAGATGGATTGGTGCAGCGTCAGCAGCAAAGGGGGTGTTATCTTTGTTACGACCATCACATATGGTCATGAGCTTTGGGTAGTGACCGAAAGAATGAGATTCTGGATACAAATAGCTCAAATGAGTTTCCTCCGTAGGTGGCTGGGCTCAACCATAGAGATAAGCTAAGGAGCTCTGACATCCGAGCTCTGGATTGGAGCTGCTGCTCCTTCATGTAGTAAGGAGCCAGTTGAAATGATTCAGGCATCTGATTAGGATGACTCCTTGGCACCTTCCATGGAGGTCTTCCAGGCACATCCAACTGGTAGGAGATCTTGGGGTAGGACCCATAATATGCTGGACAGATTATTTATCTTATCTGGCCCAGGAATGCCCCCAGGAGGAGATGAAAAATGTTGCTGGGGAGAGGGACGAGAACTTTGCTTAACCTGCTACTACCGTGACCCGACCTCAGATAAGTGGCAGAAAATGGAGGGATGGATGGTGTGTCTAGACTGGCGGACAAGGCAGACAGATTCCTTGTGTACGAGATAAAGAGTTGTCAAAGAGACTGCAGCTCATGAAAGACCTCATAATGGTTAGCTGTACAGATGGTCAGACAAGCTGAGGATGTGGCAAAAACATTTGTCAGCAGGGGGAGCCATCACACAGCATCCAGAAAGTAAACCAGCATAAAAGACAATTTGGCACCCTCCCCTATTAAAGGTTACAGGTTTTAAGGGGAAAAGATGAGTTGTTCATGAATGTATGGTCACCTTTCCTTGATTATCTACCAGCAGACTTGAAAAACTTACTTTTAAGGGGAACACTCCTGTTACAGTGGAAGACACCTCTCATAATGGGACGCACATGATATGGTTACTGATGACTTGTTGCTCCAAATTATCATGCGTAGAGCAGACCGGAGACAATTTTTTGTTTAACCTCATTTGATTAATCAGCATATTCATCTGATGTAATTTTTTTCTTCATTATTTACTTATTTTTGCTTTATTACCATTAACTAATCTCATTTAAGTATCGTCAATATTTATTTATTTATTTATTTTAGTTTTATTCTATTTATTTATTTATTCATTTGTTATTTTTATTTTTATTTTTTCTCTGTCTTCTGTTGGGTGTGCTGTACAGCTGTCTGGGGTGGGGGTATTGTATGTTGTTCTGTTTGTTTAAACTCAATAAAAAGTATCTATAAAAAAAAGGCAAAGGAACATATAGGGCAGGGAGATATGAAAGAAAAGAAAGCAAACCAAAAATAATCTGGGGACAGTGGTGGACGATAGCTGCAGAGTACCATTGCCCATAATACCCAAAGTTAGTAGGAACTTAGAAGGATGGAGGCCCCGGGCATGATTGAGAGAGTCACACAACCAACTGACTGGTGCAGTCCAATGGTGCCAGCCGTGAACGCAAAAGGGAAAGTGCACATCTGCATTGACCTGAGCTAACAGAGATATTTGCTCCCAACTATCGAGGAAGTCTTAGCAAAACTAGCAGAGGCCAAAGTCTCTTCTACTCCCTTTACTCCCTTGATGCTATGTGAACTCCATTATGAGCACTTTACCTGCATCCAGGTAGAAGTTGGATGAGATCGGGAGAGCTACACTCACTGACAGTTAACTACAAGCAGTAGTAAAGCTGAAAAGGCCAGGCCATAGAAAGCTAGCCATTTACACCCCTCAACAAGAGACTACTACCACCACTGAGGGATGCTCTCAGAGGATTACAGGTTAGTCAGTAGAGCAAGCTGCACAGTTATCCCTCAGTCAACGAGATATATATGTGGGGCACCAGGGCCTCTCCAAATGCAGGGAGAGGGCACAAGGATCTGTGTGGTGAGCAGGTTTATCAGCTGATTTGAAGCAAAGACTGCAGAGATGTGAGTTCTGTTGTGAAGATGACGGAACACAGAGGAAAGAACCACTAAACCCAACCCCTTTGTCAGATAGGCCCTGGCAAAGGGTTGGGATTGACTTATGTGAACAGAGGAAAAAACTACTTGATAGTTTCTGACTATTTCTCTCGGTACTCCATGATGGTGGAACTAACTGTTAAAACAGCAGTCCAAGTGGTGGCAAAATTGAAGGCGACATTTGTCAGTTATTGGATCCCTGACACAGTCTGTTAAGATAGTGGCCCACAATTTTCAAAGGAAACCTTCAAAAGACTTAGTCGGAGGTTGTGACTTTGCACACAAAACATCCAGCCCACACAGCCCATCTTGGCATTGACAGGCAGAAAGGGGCTGTGCAGATGGCAAAAAGAGTCCTGCAGCAGAAGGATCTACTGCTGGCCCTTCAGGCCAGACCTCTCTCTCTCATCCGACAGAGGGACACTGCAGAGAAGGAGCGGTAGGCCTTTTATTTCAACCAGGGAGACAGGCAACAGGGTCTTGGTGAAACTGGACTCAGAGAAATGGTGGACTACTCCATCACTGGTGCAGCAGGAGAGCTCCACTCATCAATCGTTTGTGGTCCACTCCCCAGCAGGTTGAGAAAAGAGGAGGAACCGTCAGCATCTGAAGACTCTCTATCAACAGACTGAGATGGGCAGGCCAGCTGGACCGCAGACTTAACCAAGCCCAGTCATAGACTGTAAGCAGACACTGAACACACCACCTCAGCTAAAACAGACTCCCAAAGGACTGACAATCACCAGACTGGGAAGGGTCTGTAAGCCTGTTGAAAAGTTAGATTTGTAATGGTTGCATTGTGTGTGTGTTTCACTATACTTCACATGCAGAGATTTGTTGAAAACTATTTAGACCAGATATCAAACTTAGATAGTTAATCATGGTACAGAGTGATTTTCAGTTAGAATAAAAGGGGGGAGGTGACAAGGATGTATGTTGGAGTGAAGCATCTTCACTAATAGAACAGCTTTGTGTAGAATTGGGACTGTGCTGAGCGTTCAGATTGGCTGGGGTTTCCAGAAAGTAAGCCGTTTTACAGGAAGCACACACAGGGTGTGTATACTGATCATGTGTTGTCTGCTCTGCAGTGTTGCTCATTAAAATAAGTAAACTGAACACAAAGGCTCTTGTTATTTGAATGTGTCCCATTGACCAAAACAGGGGCTTGTAAGGGGAGAGGAAAGCATCTTAATTCCGAGGTTTGCTCATGCACATTAAGGATAATCCTGGGATCTTTGAGTGGTGATTAGTTATAGCCAAAGTGTGCTTGTCAATCTGTCATTGACTCAGTTATGAGATTGCATGCATCATGTATCATGCATCATGCATCATGCATCATGCATCATGCATCATGCACATGAGCTGACGTGTGTGTAACCTAGCTGCTGGCTGCTTGGTTCTGCTTGCCTATTTGTAAAAGAGAGCACCACTGCTGTATAGCAAAAAATACCAGAGCTTCAGGGGTCACCAGGTTAATTCATGTACCAGTTAGCCTGTTAGAATGTTAGCCTGTGGATACTATTTCTGCTGGCTCCAGAGTTTGATGAGGCTGCTTGCTGCAGTTTGGTTAGACAACTATTAGTGCCTGTTAGTGTTCATCTTTGTTTTGAATTTTCATTTAAAGTTGACCTATTATGGCCATTTTCAGTGTTCATCATTTTATTCTTGGTGTCTGCTAAAAATATATTTACATGCTATAATGTTCCAAAAAGATATTATATTCTTCTTTTCTTCTGTACATCTTATACTGTAATCTATTCACCCTCTGTGTGAAACGCTCTGTTAGAGGTCTTTAAGGCCCCCCTCCTCCCTCTGAAGCTGACCAATCAGAGCCCAGTGCACTCTGATTGAACAAGAAGATAATGGACCCGATTGACCTTCACAAGCTGGACTGGAGCAGGAAAACAAGCAAACCCACTGTCAGACAGAGGCAGAAATAATGGAGGAATAGACAGACAGTCGTACACCACTTTACACCACTTCACCATCCTGCTGGTTTATGATGCTGGTAAATCTGAATTAATTAAACGCTTGTGCTCATAGTAACTGAAAAATGAACTGAGCAGTTAAATTGTGGATAATTTATCCACGCTTATGAGGTATAGCATGTCAGTATTGACAAATATTTCAGCATTTATATCTTTGCTATGCTGCTTCTTACTAACGTGATCAGGTAGCCAGCAACATGGTTAGACATCACAGATCCACAATAATAATTCAGACTGACAGGCTTTGAACATGAGTCCCTCATCTGCCATGTTAAGTGAGAACTACAGAGGTAACCATTGTGAAAATGAAGCGTCTAACTGTGTACAGTTTTTGAAGCAGTCCTCCTTGAAGTGCCGGGTGCATACTATAATGTTTGGATTAGTGGAGGGAACTGTAGAAGAAATAAAGGAGATTTCTCCAGGTATTTAAGAACACTGTGTCCTTTCACATGGTGACAAAACTAAAGAAAACTCCTCATTATACAGTCTCTCCATGATTTTGTTGGCTTTTTTGGGATTGCTGAAGGCTTAAATACCTGGTTTTCTTTTCTTAGAAATTGCAATGCATGTCGCAATGTTTTTAGATGTTTGTTTTTTGTTTTGTTTTTTAAACTGTGCGAGAAAAAAATAATCGCAAAGATTTTAGCTATTTTCATGAAGAAACGATTAGGCTCCTCTGCTCCTCTTAATCACAGGTAGAGCTGATCTTTACCCCCAACAAGGCATTTCATACAAAGGAGAAAATTGAGTTTTGGTCTGACAGAGTTAACCCCTGTGGTGTGAACTTTGAACCTTGTGACTCTGTTGACCATTTACATGCACAGAAAGCTAAATAACATACTATAGGAAAGGGAAAACTCAGAAAAGTATTAAGGAACTATTATGCTTATGCTGAGTTTTCCCTTTAAATATTTTAACATTTCCAATAGGTACTGTTTATTTATTTTCTATGAAAAATAATAAACAAGTAGCATCCACGTGAAAAGTTATTTTTTGTCTTTATTCAGATAGCAACTGAGAGAGAGGATGGAAAGGCGCATGGGCCACAGGTCGGATTTGAACCCATGGCCGCTGCATTTGGGACTAAGCCCATGTAGTACGTGCTGTACCAGGTGAGCCACGAGTCGCCCCTTGTAGCATACAGCTTAATATTTTGGCATGATAATGACAAACTAGAGATTCCTGGAGAAATTTTGAATGGGCCTTCTGCTTAGTGCGTGTATTTCACTCCTCACATTTCAATCTGTACAAAAAACGTTACTTTCAGTTTTATTCATGTCATAGAGCCTTATTCTGACACTGACCTCAGTCACTGCAGGTGTCCCTCAAGAAGCCATATGAAGCTGTCACGACTAGCCAAAATAAAGTCACACTGATGGTGTCAAACCCAAATTTGTCCCCACAACCATAGCAAGACATGTATACACACATGTACATGCCCCAATGGAAGTTGATCTACAATAAAGCTATACCATTATATCCCCATATAGAGATGGGGTGTGTCTGTAAATGCCTGTGCTTCTGTATTTGGCAGTATAAATTGCATAAAGTGTTGTAAAACAGAGCCAATAATTTTCTCTTACTATGTTGAGACTCTTATTTTGAAGGTGAATATCATAAAAGTAAGATTGTGTTTGTGTGTGTCTGTCAATGTGCGTATGTGTGTATTGTTGTCTGGCAGTAGAGCTGTCTACCATAGAGCCTCCAAAAAGCTTGTGTTACCAGGTTGAGACACTAACACAGTTAATATATATGATGGTGATGGTGTTTGTGTCTTTCAATGTATGTGTGTGCGTGGTGTTGGGAACTGCCAAAGCTTAACCTTCACAGCCCTTTGAAGTTCTCTAGACTGGCCAAAAATGACTTCACAATAATGGTTTTTAAACAAAATTACCCTCACAGTTATAGAAAGACATGTACACACATGCAAAGAACCACACATCAACACGCACACACAAGTACACGCAAATATACCGTGTTGATCTACCTTAGAATTGCTCTCATACCTGACTTAAAAGGCGAAGAGTTAATGAGTCTAATTGGCCAATCTGAACCAGTCTTGCCCATTTCTGCCCAATAACTAACACTGGGTGAGACACTGGTTGCCCCTGCGACTGTCACCACCAGGGGGAGGAGGAAAACACGAACACATAATCCCCTCTGTTTCCCTAGGCAGACAACAGCTTTTAAGATGAAACTTGTGTTTGAAAATGGGATATCGGAAAGAAAACTACAAGTCCTATTGAAAATATCACTTTACCACAATGCTAAAATGGTTGAAAAAGAAGCTCATATTAATTGAAGTACAGTGCTTTGAAAAATTTGATGCCAAAATTACGATTTTTTCATAAGGTGAATATCCACGGGTGGAGATGGTTTGTGTGTCTGTCAATATATGTGTGTACATATATGTGTACAAAAATGGGTTCTTAAAGAAATTGTCTTCACAATCATAGAAACACACACACGTACACAGTGCTGATTTGCCTTTTAGATGCTCTCATACTTGAGAGTAATAAGGGTAAGAGTTAATGAGCCTGATTAGCCGATAAGAATCAGCTTTGTCTATTTCTCCCCAGATACTGCTAAGTACTATGTGTGTGTGTGTGTCTGTGTGTGTGTGAGAGAGAGAATGGCTATAAGTGTGTTTCTATGTTTATAAACATCACAGAAATCAAAGAGCCTCTTAACCAGCTGCTTCGAACACCTGTGTCTTGCTGGAAGACAGAGCTGACACAGAGTTCAGTGAGATTTTCTCTGTGCTAAGGTAGACACATTCTATGAAACAGGACAAATTTGTCTACTACCAAGGAAGCCATGATGTGTGAAGACTGAAATATATGGCTGTAAGGACGAGTTACACAGAATTTTTTTCAGAGGAGTTCTAGATTTTTTCCCACTCTAGCAATGTCATCCACTCTAGCCCTGAATATTCCGCACAATACACACCCAGTATAGACTCAAAAAAAACCATAAAACTAAGACTGTGATAAATCACAAACTGTTAAAGATATTAAAAAGTTGAACACCAGTTTAATAGCTGAAAGACTTGTATACAGTTTAAAGTTTGAATGAAGTCTGTAGCTGAAAGTATGCTGAAGTAGTTGACGTTCAAAGAGGCTGAAGTTTTCAAGGATTTCAACATCATCTCAATTTATTTGAATGGCAAAAAAATGTCATAAAAAGCTTAATATTTCAAAAATTATTAATAATTCAAATGAGAAAAGTCTTCTCTAATTTCCTGAAGAAGCCACATGTTTTGATATTCGGACGGTCTTTGTAGCACAAAGTATGAAGGAGTAGTTAGATGCCACAGAAGAAAAATAGTGTGAATAATGTGAATGCTGACCCATTCTCACTAATAAAGATTTGGATAACAATGCAATGCAATGCTGAAGTAGCTGAAACAACTTCTGAGGCAATGCTGAAGTAGCTGAAGATTAAAAGCAAAATTGCACGAATCTCTACAACAATGTACAAAATGTACAAATAAGAAAAACATGTAAGTTGAAAGCTAAATGGTCTAAAATGCATGAAAAAAGCCTCAGAAAGAAGAAATATACAAGCAAAACTTCTATTGTCACTAATGAAGGAGATTTCTGACACAATGTTAAAATAGTTTATAGCATATTTACCGAGGTACAGTGCCAAAATGTTAAACTGAAGGAGCTGAAGTCTAATAGATGCAAAAGCTGAGAGCTGATACATGTTGTTGAAATAGTCAAAAGCCAAATTATTTACTGAAGGTAAAAGGTGGAAGAAGGAATAAAATGCCTATGAAAGGAATCATTTGTGTTAGTAACAGAAACATTAACTGCATCCTAAACAGTAGAAAGTGTATTCTTTTAAACGTTACGCTAGACAAAAATTGGTCTCAGTTATGAAGTTTTAAAATTTTGTAAATACAGTCCAATCTGACCTGAGAACAGTTTGAAGGACTTTCTATGAACAGTGTAAATACAGTCAAATCTGACCTGACAAACAAAATTGTCCACACAATCAAAGAAAGACATGAACATACACACAAATGAAGAAAGCTCCAGAATTTTGGGTGTCGTGTGGCGTAGTGGTCTAAGCAGGCGCCCCATGTGTAGAGGCTACAGTCCTCGCTGCAGTTGGCCCCAGTTCAAGTCCCGCATCAGACGGCCTTTGCTGCATGTCATTCCCCCTCTCTCTGCCTCCCCATTCCCTGTCTCTCTACTGTACTATCAAATAAAGGCATGAAAAAGCCCCAAAAATATACTTAAAAAAAAAAATGCCCAAGGATACATAACAACATAGTTTCGAGACAGAACTTACAATTCATCAATTTGCTTTTGTACAGAACTGGTTGGGAGATCTGACAATAAACTCAACAAACGCGTGACGCAATGTCCCGCCAGCAGCACCATCTAATTTATGTGTCATGAGTAATAGACTTTCACACTAAAGGTTGCTGTGCATACAGACGTGGATAGACAAGAGCAGCTCTGGTTAGTGAGCGGAGCTGTGTGCCTAAAGACAGCAGACATCACTCAAAATGTAATAAACATCACAATCCTCTTCACTGAAGTGACAACAACACTGCATAGAGCGAGAGAGAGGGAGAGAGAGAGAAGCTAGTGCTAACTGCTAAGCTTAAGTAACTAGCAGATTTGAACAACATGTAAAAAACTCCTGTTTGTGAAAGTCACTAAAAGGAGCAGAGAGCTCTGAGTGCTGGAGCAGAATTAGTGTAAGTTTAAATGTAAAGCAAGTAGTTAGACACTGTGATGAAGAAAACAGCAACGTAAACTGTGTTCAGACAGAGCAGCAGTAAACTCTACTAGTAACAGAAACTCCAGAGACTGGAGAGGAGACACCAAGCTGACTTCAGCACGTCCACTGGCTGTTGAATCAGTTTTTTGACAACTGTTACAGTTTTCACAAAATCATAGTTTGTGTCATTTTTAGACCGTTTCTGATTTTATAATGGGTGTGTATTGCTAGGAATGTTCAGAGCTAGAGTGGATGACATGACTGCCATCCCTGAAAATTTTCCTTAAAAAAAATCTGACAAAATCTTTTAAATCCCACAATTTCCAACCTTCATTGACAATTTTTAAGACAAATCTGTAGAAAACTGAGATTTTTTCATGTATCACCCAGTTTTGGTCTCATTCTGATATGCTGTACAGTTTTTGAGGAAATCCCCCCAAAGTGCAGAGAGGACTGTCCAAAGCTCCCATATATGCCCATGTCAAACTGAGCTCTGAGGCTCTGAAGCTTTTGCCCTCAGTTTCAAAACTGCGACAAAACCTCCACCCTAAACTGTAGGTACTAGTGTTGCTTTCGTCAACGAAAATTATGACTAAATATCTTCGTCAACAAACCTTTATCACGTGACGAAAACGAGACGAGACGCAACGTAAATGCTGGTCATGTGACGATAACTATAATTAAATATATAATGCAATATTGTTGACGAATAAAAACAAGACTAAATGTGGTTTACAAAATAAAAACTCTGCTAAAATGTCTCTTCATTTTCGTTGACTAAAACGAGACGAGACGAAATGTTATAACGTCATTTCGACTCGTTTAGTCGAGTTATTATTATTTTGCAGTATTTCTGTTTCCTGTGTCTCACTTCATCAGGTCGCACTGCGCCGACGCATGCGACATCACTTCCTCAATCCCCACTCGCGGGCGTGTGTGTAACAACCAGTTTTAAAATAACACATCCGGGAGGTAACAGTTTATATAGTTGCTGTTGAGACTGCTGGTTATTTGGTTCAGTAGTTGGCATAATTCAGTACTGTCTGTTTTCTGTCAATGAATTCCACTGTATGCAGTCAGTGCTTCCCATCCCATTATATCTTTCTAAGGTCCAAACCATTTGTAGTGTAATATCTTTTAATAGTTTTTTTGATGCAAAATCTGTCTTCAGTTTACAAGCGATACAAGACAGACACACACATGTTATTTGCACTTTTTATTATATTGTTGAAGCTCGAGCATTGAAGCACCTTGTTTCTCTTTGTTAAACTTGAATGTATTCAATTTTTTTTGGCATTTTCATGTGATGCTATTTTATTTATTTATTTAATTTAAATATATGTGTGTGTACTAACATGTTTGGTTGGTAAAATAAATATGTTGTAAATTCAAATCAGAGCGTCTTGTGTGTCTGGAATGGATGTATTCTTGAGTCTATAAGGTAACAATAATATAATAATAAGATAACCTTGTTTGAACTGTGAAATGGGTTTGGCTAAAAGAAAATTTTGGTTTTGTCTATACTACTAGGTACTTATACTATACTGGGTTAAATAGAATTGCATTACTAGAAAGAGACTAAAATAAAATTTTCATTGACTAAAACTAGACTAAAATGTCATCAGTTTTCGTCGACTAAAACTAGACTAAAATAGTCATGGATGATTCTGACTAAAATAAGACTAAAATGCTCAGACTTTTAGTCAACTAAAACTTGACTACACTAAAAAGAGTATGAACGTGACTAAAACTAATAAAAACTAAAATGACAGCTTCACACAAAGACTAGACTAAAACTAAAATTAAAACAGGCCGCCAAAAACAACACTAGTAGGTACACATTTAAGATATCAATCTTTTTATTGAAGCATTGGGACGGCCATGGTGAGGTGATCTTTTCAATGGCACTTGTAGCTTCCCTCCGATATCCCATTTTCGAACACAAGTTTCATCTTAAAAGCTGTTGTCTGCCTAGGGAGACAGAGGAGATTGTGTGTGTGTGTGTGTGTTTGTGTGTGTGTGTGTGTGTGTGTGTGTGTGTGTGTGTGTGTGTGTATGTGTGTGTGTTTTCCTCCTCCCCCTGGTGGCCACAGTCGACATAGCAACCAGTGTCTCAGCAGGTGGTACTGATAGTTACTGGGGAGAAATGGGCAAAGCTGATTGGCTAATTAGACTCATTATCTCTTAGACTTTTGACTCAGGTATGAGAGCAACTCTAAGGTAAATCAACGCGGTGCATTTGCATGTACTTATGTTTGCGTGTTGATGTGTTGTTCTTTGCGCATGTGTACATGTCTTTCTATAATTGTGAGGACAATTTTGTATAAAAACAATTATTGTGAAGTCATTTTTTTCAGTCCTGACAACTTCAAAGGGCTGTTTGAAGGTTAAGCTTTAGCAGTTGCCAACACTGTGCACACACATACATTGAAAGACACACAAACACCATCACCACCTTATGCATAATTAATTGTATAAGTGTCTCAACCTGGTAACACAAGCTTTTTGGAGGCTCTAGGGTAGACAGTTCTACTGCCACACACAACAATACATACATGCACATTGACAAACACACACAAACACCATCTTACTTTTTTGATATTCACCTTCAAAATAAGAGTCTCAACCAAGTAAAAAGAACTTACTTGAGGTTTTGTTGGGCAGCTCTACCCCTACACACACACACACACACACACACAAACACAAACATACACACACACACACACATACACACACACACACATATATATATATATATATATATTGACAGAATCACACACCATTTCCACAGATTTGATTAACCTTCAAAATAAAAGTCTCAACATGATATGAGGGGATTATTGACTGCAATTTATACTACCAATTTATACAGTTGCCATTACATCACTGTTGCTGTTACTGCCGCTAGTATCACTTTTATTAACATTGCTATCATTGTTCATGTTCTTTTCCTCTGCACTCGCTCTTGCTCTCTCTCTCTCTCTCTTTCTCTCCTGCTTGCACTCTCTCTCTCTCTTTCTCCCTCCCAACCCAAGCGGTCGAGGCAGATGGCCACCTACCCTGAATCCGGTTCTGCTTGAGGTCTCTGCCTCTTAAAACGGAAGTTTTTCCTTGCCACTGTTACCTAGTACTTGCTCTTGGTGGGAATTGTTGGGTCTCTATAAATAATATTATAAAGAGAAGGTCTAGACCTGCTCTATTTGAAAAGTGCCTTGAGATAACTTATGTTGTGAATTGGCGCTATACAANAACACAAACATACACACACACACACACATACACACACACACACATATATATATATATATATATATTGACAGAATCACACACCATTTCCACAGATTTGATTAACCTTCAAAATAAAAGTCTCAACATGATATGAGGGGATTATTGACTGCAATTTATACTACCAATTTATACAGTTGCCATTACATCACTGTTGCTGTTACTGCCGCTAGTATCACTTTTATTAACATTGCTATCATTGTTCATGTTCTTTTCCTCTGCACTCGCTCTTGCTCTCTCTCTCTCTCTCTTTCTCTCCTGCTTGCACTCTCTCTCTCTCTTTCTCCCTCCCAACCCAAGCAGTCGAGGCAGATGGCCACCTACCCTGAATCCGGTTCTGCTTGAGGTCTCTGCCTCTTAAAACGGAAGTTTTTCCTTGCCACTGTTACCTAGTACTTGCTCTTGGTGGGAATTGTTGGGTCTCTATAAATAATATTATAAAGAGAAGGTCTAGACCTGCTCTATTTGAAAAGTGCCTTGAGATAACTTATGTTGTGAATTGGCGCTATACAAATAAAAATTTACTTGACTTGACAAACACAGAAGCACAGACATTTACAGACACACACCATCCACCCGAAATGGATACACTTTCAAAATAAGAGTCTTAAAAAGGTAAGAGGTAAAGGTAGGTTATAAAAGTGTAGGAGCCATTTTTAGGTGAATATATGTAGATACCAAATTTGGCCCCTACGTGTCCTCATTGTATTGTGTGTGTGTGAATTTCTATATGGGTGGGAACCTCCTGGCAGGTGTCAGGTGTTGCTAGATGGAAGGAGCACACAGTTTTTCGACCGCTATGCTATGCTACGATATGGTATGCTCCGCTCCGCTGTTGTCACATTTGTTTGTATGAACTTTATCTGCACTAAGTAATGGATTCTTGCATGGTTAAAAGATCCAGACGGTGAGAAATAAAGAAAATATCAAATGAAGAAGCAAATCCGGAAGCTGTTTGTTTCATTGGACACAAGTGCAGTAGCAGCAAGCGCGTCGATTAGTTTTAGCCCGTCAATGCAGCCCCTCAGTGGCTTTAAGTTTAGGCTTAGCCGCTACATTTAAGTCGAAAAACTCTGCTAAAGCGATGCAGGAAGAGCTTCATTGCTGCGGACGATGCTGCAGTTTCCAGCTGATGGGATCCTGAAAATCGGACATCTAAAGACATTGTATCTACCTGAGTCACCTGTTTGTATCCGGCTGTCGGTGAGAGGACATCGGTGGACTGGACTGAGGACGGCGGCGTCTGCTAACGCTGTTAGCATCCATCACTCTTCGTTGTTTGGAGCCACCAGGCTTCGCCAGCGTGAGGACAACGGGGACCCGATCTTCACATAGTGGCGACGCTCAATCATCTGGATCATCAAGGCGTCCAACGTGAGTGGTAGCGCTACAAATGTCTGAATGGCCTTTCATGTTTATGTGCGCACATTTGTTTACTACTAACTGTCGGGCAAATCCAATGCATTGGTGGTTCAAGCGTGAGAACAATTGACTTATAAACTGAGCGTGTGTTGGGGAATATCATCATGGATGCGCGTGAAACTTTGGACAAGCCTGTAGAGGCTATTGCGCAATCGGTTGAAATAAACAGTGATACGGATGGCGTTGGTGCGCAAAAGGACAAACAAAAGCGTGTTGTAAAATTAACTGCCAAGGCTTTGGCTGAAAGGTTTGAAAGGTTGCAAGCTTCTAGGAAAGCTAAACTAAATAAGGCAAGTAATTTAAAAGAAAAAATGCAAGCGCTTATGCAAACCAAAGAAAAGGTAAAGGTACAAAGTGCTTTTAAGGACTTTGTCCATTTGTGTGATGAAGCTCAGGATATCCATGGGTCTTTGGTTGATATTTTGCCTGATGAAGAAAAAGAAAAGCACAATATATGGTTCAAAGCAAAAATGATTTGTAATAATGAATTCATTTCCAATGTAACAAAATGGTTGTAAAGTGCCATGCAAAAGTCAAATAATGATGTTGATGTTGATGATGATGATGATGTAAATCCAGAGGACAGTGGCTGGAATGTGGCTAGTAGGCATTCAAGCAGAAAAACCTCAAAATCAAGCACTACTTCCTCTGCAAGAGAAGAGAAGAGAAGAGGCTGAGCGAGCTGCATTGCTTGCTCAGGCTGTAGCTTTAAAGAAAATGCATGCGTTGGAAGAACAAGAGCAGCAGCTCAAAAGGAGAAAGGAACAGCTTGAGCTGGAAGCCAAGCTAGCTGCATCCACAGCTAAACTAGCAGTGTTACAGGCCTCTGACACCCGAAGTAAAGCTGCATCTAATGCAAAGAATTCCTGTGTTGACAAGCTAAAGAAGGCAACAGCTGCTAACATGCTCAACCCAATGGCAAAGGAGTACAGACCTGTGTATCAGAGCAAGCAACAGCCAAGGGATTGGTCACTGCCAACGTATGACCCACAGCCAACTGCCATGCTAGCACAGGAGGCTAGTCAGCAATGTACAGCTGGACTAAAGGAGTGCAAGGATTCAAAAATGCAAAATGTCTCCTCCACAACGCAAATGGATGCATTCTCACCACCTTTGGAACCCAGACTGTTCAATGCTCAGATGATGGATGAAAGTCAATTTGGAAACATCTGTGCCATAATGGAAAGGCAGAACGAAATAACATCAGCTCTTGTACATCAGCAACGTTTAATGTTATTGCCGGCAAGAGATATTCCAATATTTGATGGGGATCCTCTTCAATACATTTCCTTTAAGCGAGCATTTGAGCAAGGAGTGGAAGAGAAGGTCAATAGAGGTGATTGCTTGTATTATCTTGAAACAGTTCACTAGAGGGCAGCCAAGGGAGCTGGTGCAGAGCTGCCAGCAGATGGCTCCAGAGTGTGGCTATGATCAAGCAAAACAGCTGCTCAAAGAACACTTCAGCAATGAGTACAAGATTGCCACTGCATACATTGAAAAGGTTTTTGCTTGGCCTGCAATAAAGGCAGAAGATGTAAATGCATTGCAAGCTTACTCTCTGTTTCTGCGCTCATGTTGTAATGTCATGGAGAAGCTACAGTACATGAGAGAATTGGATGTTCCAAGTAATATGAGAGCTGTCATGTCTAAGCTGCCATTTAAGCTGAGAGAGCGATGGAGGACTGTTGCACATGACATACTGGAAGCATCTGGGCAGAGAGCTCTTTTCAAGGATCTGGTTGCATTCATTGAAAAACATGTCCGAATACTATCTGACCCTCTATTTGGTGACATTCGAGATGTGCCATCTGGACCATCTAGGTTCAAGGTCAGCACTAGGATGAAGTCACAACCAATAAACAAAATGAGAGGAAACAGCTTTGCTACCACTGTTGCACCAGTGCAATCAGTTGAGAGCTATCGAGACGGTGGAAACGCGTACTGTGGTCAGATGAATCGGTTTTTCACATCTTTTTTGGAAAAAATGGACGGCGTGTGCTGCGGACCAAAGAAGAAAAGGACCATCCGGACTGTTACCAGCTACAAATTCAAAAGCCCGGGTCTGTCATGGTATGGGGTTGTATCAGTGCATTCGGCAAGGGTAACTTGCACTTCTGCGATGGCACCATCGATGCTGAGAAGTATATAGAGATTTTGGAGGGGCAAATGCTGCCTTCAAGGCGAAACCTCTTCCAGGGACGCACATGCATTTTTCAGCAAGACAATGCCAAACCGCATACTGCAGCCATAAAAAAGGCATGGCTGCGTAAGGAAAGGGTGCGGGTGCTTGACTGGCCTGCCTGCAGCCCTGATTTGTCTCCTATAGAGAATGTTTGGCACATTTTGAAACGCCAGATGCGTCAACGAAGACCCCAAACTGTTGCGCACCTAAAACATTGTTTGCAGGAAGAATGGGACAAACTAACGCCTGAAACACTTAGTAAATTGATTACTTCAGTCCCTAAACGTGTTTTGAGTGTTGTTAAAGGACGTGGGAACAGTACAAAGTGGTAAATGCTGTACTGTCCCAGTATTTTTTGAAATGTGTTGCAAGCCTGAATGGCAAATATGGATGTTTATTTACATATCAAATGATGTTGACAAAAAAAAAAAACATTACTTATCTTGTGTTCATACTCCCTGCCATGAAATAAAAGTTAATGGAAATTTATAAATTACTGTTTGTTCTTTTTATTCACATTTTTCACATCGTCCCAGCATTTTCTTGGTTGGGGTTCTAAATTCATTAATTTAAATTTCAGAAGTAAACTGGTCGGCTGAGACAATACATCTGAGATGATGAGCTGGGCAGCATCAGGAGAGACAGACAGAGAGAGAGTCATTTGGAAAAGGGCAGGCATGTTCAAAAAATATTTGGCAGGTGATCGGATGAACCTATGAATCTGTCATATGAAAGATAAAAAGATGCGGAAAAAACTATTCATGCTTTTACTTCAAATAACTATTTTCATTTAAATATTTTGTCATCTACTGTCTTTTTTATTGTATAATTTTATTGTCCTTCTCTTTGCCTGTGTGTCAATATGGTATTTCATTTTTCTTTTTATTGTAATGCACTTTTAGCTACATGTGCATACATGTCTTTTATATGTTTGATAAGTTATTATTATTATTATTATTATTATTATTATTATTAATAAATATCTATTGTCAAAAAAGTTTGTACATTGCATCTTAATGACTTTTCCGCCAGTGTTACCAATTGTGGGTTTGAGTGGGTTTGAGTGAAATGTTAATGAAAACTTTTGAATGGATTGCCATGAAATTTGGTACTATTTTGAGCAATACTTTGGCTTTGAGAGAAGCTTAACTGTCAACTGATCATCACATGGTATCCAACTGGGCCATGATCAAAGCCTTTATTGTGGACAGAGCTGTCAGGAGTTGTTGCCAGAGCTCTGAGACACTTGTTTGTGAACACTGGTTGTGAGGGAGACTCTGAAGCTGAAGAAGGAGGCCATTTGGGACTGGAAGCTGTTTTTAGCAACTGCTGACTTGGATTGGGGATATCATTAGGCAGTGGAAGAAACACTTTGAGGAATTCTCAAACCCAACAAACATGTCTTTTACAGGAGAAGGAAAAGCTTGAAGACATCACTCATATTTCTGGCAAAGGGTTTCTGAGGTAGGTAAGAAGCTCCTCAGTGACAAGGCACCAGGAGTGGATCATAGTCGCCCTGAGATGCTGAGGGCAGTGGACATTGGTGGGCTGTGTTATCTGACATGTCTCTTCAATGTCACATGGAGATTTGGGACAGTGTATGTGCACTGACAAACTGGGGGAGTGGTTCCCATTTTTAAAAAGGGACTTTTATTATGGGGTTATAACACTGCTCTGGATTATGGCATTATAACACTGCTCTGCCTCCCAAGGAAAGCTATATATTCTATCCACATGAAGGATTTTCGTCATTGTACATCTTTTGTTATTGTTTTGATTGATAGAATCCTAGTAGCAGAAGTTATATACTGTGTGTTAAAAGGCGTGGCTCTGCTATTTCCAGATGATGTGGTTCTGTTGGTTTAATCAGACTGTGACCTTCAGCACTGGGGCAATTTGAAGCCTAGTGTGAAGTGACCCGGATGACAGTCAGCACCTCCAAGTCTGACATCACAGTTCTGTACTGGAAAAGGGTGGATTGCTCCCTTCGGGTTGGGGTAGAAACTCAATCTTGGGGCTCCACCAATCTATCTGTCAACCTCCCACTAGGATGCAGTGGGAGGTTGACAGATAGATCGTTGCAGTGTCTGCACTAAAGCAGACATTGTGCTGGTCCATTGTGGTGTTGCGGTAACAGGGTCAGAAGGCAAAGCTCTCGATTTACCAGTCGATCTACATTCTGACCCTCACATGAGCTTTGTATTGTGACCATAAGAATGAGACTGTAAGTTTCCTCTGCAGCGTGGCTGGGCTTAGCCTTAGAGAAAGGGTAAGGAGCTTCAATGTCTGGAGGGATCTCATAGTAGAGCTGATGATCCTTTGGCATCAGATTGGGATGCCTCCTGGGCATTTTGCACTGAAGGTCTTGAGGACCCTTAAAGTGTTTTGTTGTATTGCCTACCATTGAGATTGAGTTAGTGGTAAAAACAGATATCGACCCTTTTATCAATATTATAAAATAATTCAGGCACAAGAACACAGTATGATCATCCAGTGGTTATGTTGAAGGGTTATCTTATTCCAGATTTATTGTTGTGCAACAGAATGACCAGCCATCCATGCTACCTGCTTTGCATGCTGTTTGAATGGGCTTGGCTCAGGGAAAGTTCAATAATAGACACTGTTCAACAACAGCAAGCATAAATTCATATTAATTTTCACTCTCATCAATTGAGAAAGTAGGGTTATAAAAAGGTGTTTAGTACAAAAGCATTAAACATTGATTTATTAGACTGTTATTAAACGGTATATTTGACTGCACAGAAGCTACTATACATACTATACATGAAAACTACTGTATGTCTGCATTTTTTCTTATCCAGAACTTACTGTGGCATACTACTGTCACACCGTGGTGGGGTTGTCTTGTCTTGGGTCTTTTTTGTCTTGTCATTTCCTGTTTTATTTTGAAAGAAGTAACTCTCCTCTCGTTTCAGGTCACTTGCCCTTCCTCATGTGTCACCGGTCTGATTGTCTTCCCTGATTCCCGATTGCGTTCACCTGCTCCTCATTACCCTCATGTGTTCAAATAGTCCGTGTCTCCCCTTGTCTTGTGCCAGTGTGTTCGTCTTGGTTCATGTGCGTTCACCCCAGCCGTCTTCACAGTTTTGGATCACAGTCATTGCCACAGTTCTTGTCGGTTTCCTCCAAGTGAGAGATTTTTTGTTGTAAGTTTTATATCTTAGTTGATCTTCCTAGTTAATGTTTGCATAGCCTTTTGTTTCCTCCGTGAGGAGTGATTTTTATTTACTTACCTTTTATATCATAGTACCTCCAGTTTTAGGAGAGTTTTTGTTGTTTCTATTTTTTGTTCCTTTTTCCTCTGATACTAGAGTGATTTTCTGTTTGTTATATGTAGTCTTTTTTCCTCCCTTATTGGAGTGATTATTATTTTTGTATTGATTAACCCTGCTTCTTCTCGAAGAAGCACGTTATAGATAATATTTCATAGCCTGTTTTTTTTCTCTGCCTTGGTATTAAGAAACCTGAATTACTAATAAAGACTCTGATACCCTGCATCTGCGTCCTGTGTATAAGCCTGGCGTGACAACTACATGCAGTCAAAGCATTAATTTTCTACACCGCTGTTTTAGCAGGCCAAGCTCTCAGCTGATCATGACTTAACTCGAACACCTCGGCTCATTCCATTCTACTCATTAAAAAAATGACAACAATGCTACAGAAGTGCTCTTAACCACTCACCATCATGTACCACTAAACAAGGAAGAAGACAAAAGTCGAAGAAAAAAAAATACCTGTCCACAATAAAAATAGAAAGAGAAGGATTTCCATTGGTCATACCTGCAGCTCCCTCTAGCTAGGGACAGAGTACACACACACACATGATGTGGGCAGTACATTCTGATTCTGTATTATATTGTCTAATAATACTATGTAAACACATGGAATGGTCGGAAGTGTGCAATCCAAATAAGTACAAGGTGTCTTTAAAAACAAGGACAGGTCATAGGTCATAAAAGGAACCCTAGATGGAGTGTCATTGGAAAGCACACTACAACCAATATCTTTAAGCTCATTTAAAGAGTATTTGGAAATCCATTCAAACATTCATCTCTTTTGTCAATACATAAGATGAACTAATACAATTATCAAGCTCTATAATATATTCATCATTTATATATCCTTTTTGTTTTTGGACAGTTCTGCTCCCTTTATTTATATACTTATGGCACTGTCAATACACCTCTTAGCTAAGAATGTCATATATATGGCATGCCACATGGTAGCCACATATTTATGGTTAAGGTTATTGACAGATAATGGTTTTGGTCAAATTTTGAAACAAAAAAATTGTTTAACATAAGCCATCTTAGTCTGTTTCATGTATGAATTATTAAATCACAATTGAAAACATTTTCTTTTAATAGTTTCAATACTTAAACTCAACTCAAGCTTCTCCTTTACAGAAGCTAGCAGAACAGGCGAGACACTTTGGTTTTCTGTGAACCATTACACATCAGCCAGGGCTGTGTTCAGACAATTGCAGGATTTCTGGGTAATTAGGTTTAGTACATTTTAACATTAAATATGTCTCTGCAGTTGCAAGGACATAAGCTTATTGCATATCATCTGTGAATTGAAAATTGTGTAGCTTCAAAGTCAAAACTGTACTTTGTATTTTCTGAGATTTAGAAAATGAAATCTCGAACTTCCTGTGGTTGACATGATTCAATAAATTATAATGAGGCCTGTGACAAGAAGCCGATTGCAAACACATACAGTGATAGAAGTAGTAGCCTTCTACTGAGAGCTGACCACTGACCTGCTCAGCAAGTCTAAAGTCATTATAAGTACTAAATACAGTACTTAAATACTGATATAAGACCACATCCTCTCAGTTTGACTACTCGGTACAGAAGTAATTACTAAGTAGCTTGCATGTGACATGTCAAGTCAATGACAATTATGATTTTACATGAAAAACCCTCACTTTCGTCATTTATAAATACAGTATATAAGACAAAACCTTTTCTACATGAACAAAGAGGATACTGAAGTAATTATGTAACAGCAGTCAATTACTCAAACAAGTATCCAGATGTAAACTCGAAATAAGTAAAGTAAAGAACTAAGTAAAGTGAATATAGGTGTTCAATATCAATAACATTCCTGCTCCTTCCAACTCTCTTACCCAGAGTCACTGTTAAGCAAATTTTCAGTGCAGGTCTGTTCCAAGAGAGCCCTAACCATACAGACCACCAGCATTAAATGATAACTCCAAGTTAATTATAACTCAGGTTTTACTTTCAGACTCTTGGCCTTCAGTTCTTTTAGTAATACTACTTGTGTTTCTTTACCTGTCGGACTTCATTGAAGTGATGTCTCTGTATTCACAGATCTGTTACTTTGTTGAGTACAATGTTATCATAATGGATAGAAGTGGAAAAATAAAAAACTATTAAAAAAAAGACCCAAATTGTAATGAACCAGGTTTCTCCTGTAAGTACTAAGAAGCACCTCAGAGGATGTTATAATCTCACCCTCTTAATCCTCCATTAATGATTTTTTTAAATGAAAATGGAAAACTCATGTTTGTGTGGAAGGACCATTTGTATAAAAATCAATGGCTTTTCATTTGTTTTACCCCATTTTATAGCACACTTTGGAAAATTATTCAAATTCACTTTTTTTACTTTACTGTAGGCTACATTAGTAATATGTGTTTTAAAGTAAATGGGATTAAATTTGGAAAATTATGGGTAACATTCTTTAATTTCAGTATGTATCATGGGCTGACAAAGTACATTTTCATAGCTTTCATACTGTGAGCTTCCTGGTCACTGTGAGCTACCTTGAGGCCCCAGTGGAACCTGGATGCCACCAGATTGGCCCTCTTGGGAGTTCCTTCAGGTGCCATGAAAGGAAACTGGAGTGGTGGGAACCACAAAGAAATTCTGGTCATCAAATGATGAGCAACAGTTTCACAAAAACACCAAAAGCATAGACACCTAAGTGTGCAGCACTTACCTGTGTAATTTAAGTGACTCAAATAATTCCTGGTTCTACATTGTCCTAAGCAGCAGCAGTTGTGCTGATCCCAACAGTGCGCACGAAGATGCAGGGAATGAGCTAAAATTCCTCCAGAGCAGGAGCTCACAGGCAGAGCAATTCAGAGAGCAGTTCTCACTTAGATCCTGTCGCACTCAGTAAACAAATCAGAGGAGGGACATGCAAATGACTTGGTCAGTCCTACAAGGAAACATCATTTCCTGCTCCACTTTATCAGTTTCTGCTCACCTATGGCCAGAGGTGAATGAATATTTTCTGGAAATGTCTTCATGTTCCTGGAAAAATACCTTGAAATATACAATATTCTTAAACAATATTCTTGGATGAAGAAAAACAATTGAGCAAGAAAATAGTTATTCTAATAATTTTTCTATTGAAGTTGTGCTGCTGTGCAAAAATGTTTATTAATTTAATCTTACTCTGGCCTGAATGTTTTGCACGGTTTATTATTTGCATAACACAGGATGACAATTTCTTTTTGTTTTTTATTATACCAGTGGTATTTCTGACCTCTCTCTCAGATAGAAACAGTAATGTCTGTTTATTTGTAGAGGCATTGAGTATTACTGTGATGACTGACAGGGTGGGGCACACTTTTGAAGTCAGCTTAAACTTTGTGGTCTTGAAACATGTGAGGCCTGAAACCTGCTGATTAATGGCCATTGTTGTAATCGGGGGGCATTGTTGTTCTGGCATTAAGATGGCAGAGGATGGAGTCACAGAGTCAGATTGAAGTTGTTGATGTGTACACGGCTCTGATCTGGCAGCATGCAATATAAATCTTATCTTATCTCATCAATCTTAAAATGCTAATTGTTGCTCTTTCAACAATGGTTTTTTAAACACAGTGGCAAGAGGAAAAAGAGAAGAGGGGAGGGGATGCTATTTACACTCATTGTATAGAGTGATGATTTTGAAAATAAATCTCAATCCAAAGTAACTTTAAAATCAGTCCACATCCAGGGGCTACTTATCATTTGGCTGCTGTTAAAGCCTTTTTCACTGCGCTACAATATTGACGAACCTAAGGCAAGTATTTCCTTAAAAGAGGAAGAGGAAAAGAGCAGGTCTGTTTTTCTGAAACATCATTTCAAATCCTACACACAATGGCTTTAAGTAACCCAGTTATACTTTGAGGAATCTGGGAGGCATCCCCCTCTATTTTTGGAACCTGACTAACCACTCTCTCTCTGAAGTCTACTTCCAGGGGTGTGTTTCATGAAGGGCACACATGAGACTGCAGCTACATTGAAGCCAATCATCTTGTTAGGCTGGACCAACTGGTTGGGGGGGGGGGGGCTTTTGTTTAGTATTTTTTGAGTATTTTATTTATCCTGTAGTCAGGTGTATGTGTATATTTGTAATATTAAATTGTAAATATGTGTGTTAAATGTAGTGGGAGTGGTCAGGTGCCCTCAGGTGTCAGAGAGAGGGTGTGAGGTTATGTCAACTCTGTGGAGTCTGCTACACCGAGAAAAAGCTGCTTCTGTTGTCCACCAGCCTGCTACCTGATTGTAAGCTTTGTACTACAGCTGGGAAAATAAGTATTGAATGCATCACTTTATTACACATAACTTAATTTATGGACGTATATGTTTAGATTTCTTTGTATGTGTAGATTACTTGGGTTCTTACCGACATCTGGTGACAATTTTATGTCAATAGCCCCATCAGAAATATATTTACTTTGAAAAATGTTGACGCATTCAATACTTATTTTCCCTGTTGTATATTTTTTGTAAATCTTTTTGCACAAGTAAAGAAATGAAAATACCCAGAGCTCTGGAACAAAAAGAAACCCTGTCTGATGCTTTTTTTCCTCCACTACACTCTACACCTCAATCTTGCTGCTTTTAATCCAGTATGTAAAGGTTTACCACCATCCAAAACCTTTCATTTCGTCTCAGAAGTGGCATGAGAAGCGACCAGATTGAAGGAGTATAGTGTTGTGCTGACAGTGCTGACAGTATGGTGTCTAAAGCACACTCCAAATCTCAAAAGACAGACGTTGCTGAGGAGGACCCAAAAGGAAGTGCTGCAGGGGGGCTGCCTATAATCATACATCCCGTCTGACTGGGCAGTGTGGCTGATTCCACATCTGACTGGGAAGTCACGAGCAGCATATGTGGCCATGGCAGCAGAGGATACATTTGACTACAAGGTCAAGGAAGCCATCCTTGCCAAATATGAAATCAATGAGGAGGTCTATCAGCAGAGGTTCAAGGAGCCTGACATCCATCCTAATGAGAAACTAAGGGAGTTCTGCAATCGTCTTAAAAACTTGTATGGTAAAAGGATCAAGCCAGAGAAGAAGACCAAGGAACAGATTGAGGAAATTCGCATTCTAGAGCACAACCTCTAGAGTGTTCTAGAGGTTGTGAGCATTCTAGAGGTTGTGGGTGAAGGAAAGGGATCCAGAGTCAGCATGGGAAGCAGCTCAACTGGTGGAAACCTTCCTGGCAGCCCGACGAGGGCACAAGGGCTACCAGAAAAATCTGTGACTACTAAGACTAAGTCTACTGCAAAGCTTGTTTGCTTTACAGTGGTATTAAACTAGAATACCCATTCAGAAATGCAAAAGCAGCTTATTTTTGTACTGTTACCTGACCTTGTCAAAGTGAGGATTGCTGGGTAAGAAAGCAGCAGGTCCATAAAGTTAAGATCAATGGTAAGTCAGGCCAAGCTCTCCTTGAAACTGGTAGTGTGCAGATGCTAATACACCCATCACTAGTCCAGAGGGGTCCCCTAGGGAGGCTAGTCCTGGATATTTCTTGTGTACATGGTGACCATAAAGCTTATCCTATGACAGTGGTGTACCTGGAGGTAGCTGGGCAAACTTACCTCCCTTCGGTTGGGGTAGTAGACAGCTTAGGTAATCTTAGGACAGGACGTTCCCATCCTTCAGGAGTTGGTTAGGTCATGTAAGCCAGTCAACATTGTCACAACATCTCAGAGACAGACCCAGGAATTGGGGGAGGCGGAAAATGGGGGAGAGCAGGCAGGACCAGCAGAAAATATTCATAGTCCTGAGGAGCTAGTTATATAGTTATAAAGATGGTGAGGCTACTGCGTCAGGAGAGGGGGGATTCTTTGTGAGGTGAGCAAGAACTTGATGGACCTGGGCTGCCAGGAGGTTCACTTGGGTGGTTATGGCTGCTTTGAAATCCTGACAGTTCGCCAGCTCCTTCACTCCACTATGCAGAGAGGACATCTGCTCCTCCTGCTGACTCAGGTGGGTGTTTTGGGAGCAAATGGCTGCCGTCAATCGATCTGAGTCGGCTGGGTTCATGCTGGCCAGTTTGTACTATCACAACTGACCTAGGACTTGAACCCAAATGCACGACTCCGAGACAAAGTACAAATTAACAATATTTTAATAACAAAGTATCAAAGAAAAATCTCTCTTACCTAGGAATATATATTCAAAGTACCCAAAAAAAAATCCCTCACAGAGAGGAAAAACTGGGGAAAAAAAAAAAAAAAAACACTCTTTCGAGGAAAACCAACAAAGATTCAGGACAAAGGCAAAGAACGCAACGGTTCTCTGACAAGACAACAACATGAACTGGCACAGAACAAAGGGAAATGCAGACTATATACACACACACACACAAACACACACACACACACACACACACACACACACATACACACACACACACACAAGATAATGGGAAACAGGTGGAAACAATCAGGGCGGGGCAGACAATCAGACCAGTGGGAAACACACAAGGGAAGGAGGAAGTTACCTGAAATGAGAGGAGAGTTAGGTTTTCAAAATAAAACAAGAAGTCACGAGACAGACAAAACTAAACATAACTTAACGTCTCTTCATGGACATGACACTAGTTTCCCAGTTCAATCAAGAGGTTCCAGGCCAGGATTCAGCCGAAGTGGAGTTAAAAGTTCTCTCTGAATTACCTTATTTTGACGAGATTCTTTGTGATAGCGCTGTTAAGTGAAGAAAAGTAGGAGACAGAAAAGTCAAGAGAAAGTGGCAAGCACAGGTTCTGGGGTGGCAGAGCCAGAGGTTAGACAAATGTTGTGATTCTTTGCATCTTCAAAAACAGGACAAAGCCCTGCAGGACTTCTTTAATGATGCAATGGTAGTGCAGCAGGGCCAGGTTGCAGGGGAGGGCTATTTCCTCAGAGACCAGGTGTTGTACTACAAGGCAAATCCAGATGATAGGGAAAGACGTGGTTCCACAGAGGCTCCAGGAACAGGTGTTAAAGTTGGGCAGAAGTATTCCCTGGGCAGGTCATCTAGGGACTAAGAAGACTTTGGACAGAATTTTAAGCCGGTTTTACTGGCCAGGTCTGAACACAGAGTTACAGAGGTATTGTCAGTTGTGTCCTGTCTGTCAGCTAGTAGGGGATAAGAATGTTCCCAAATTTCCATTGCAACCCCTTCCAATTATGGATGTCCTTTACAGCTGTATAGCTATGGACATTGTTGGGCCAATAGAACAAACACATTCATCACTGTTACATACTGGTAGTCTGTGACTACAGTACCAGATACCCTGAAGCATTTCCCCTCAGAGACATCACTGTTCTGAAGGCTGCATGACAGAGCAGGTGACTTAGCCAGACTAAACCACTAGGGGCGCTGTCGCGCTCAATAGGGCACAGTCCCGCCGCTTATGAGAGAGAGAAAAGAGACTGACGACGGTGAGGCGTGTGTATGGCCGGTAGAAGAAGTTGTGTTGCTACTTTGTAACAGTTGATCTGCCGTTTGTGGTTCAGTGTGCGTCCAGAGAAACGTAAGTTACATTGTTTATTTGCTGGATGCATTTTGCATTGTTCTTATATTTATCTGTTTATATATCTGCTAACTGAGGTTATAACTGGGGCTATAGTGTGTATCTCTAGCAGTGTTAGCTCTCATTGCTAATGTAAATGCTACTGCCTGTTCCTTTGTCAGTCAGTTAAATGTGTGATGTTTGTGATTATATCGTGATATTTCTTCTCTATGTGATGTTTCATATATTCCCATGCTAAGGATAATTATATTATATTATTACTCTGGATTGTGTGCTATAGTCAAGCATATTGTGAGCTGTTTATTGATGGCTTTATTTTTTTGGTTTATTTCAGAACCACACATCTTAACCACACCCATCTTAAAAACACACCTTCAACACATCTGTGTATACTGTCTACACTGGATTAAAGCACCATAAAGAGGATTGACTGTCTCCTACTTCATTCTTCACCTAAGTCTTGGGGGAACTTTATAGACTGCGTTCTAACAGACGCACACTTCGCGATTACAAACTGGAGAAGCCAGTCTACTAACTTAAGCCTCCGTCACAATCACTGCTGAACAAATAGCATATGCACTGCTGCAGCTCTTCTCCAGGGTTGGTATCCCATCTGAAATTCTGACAGATCAGGGAACAAACTTCCTCTCCAACACACTTAGGCAGGTGTATAGGCTCTTAAGCATTAAGAGTATTCAGACCACCCCTTACCACCCCCAGACTGGTGGCTTAGTTGAGAGGTCCAACAGAACCCTCAAAAAGATTGCTGAGGAAGCTTATCTCTACTAATGCCAAAGACTTGGACAAGTGGCTCCCATATCTCCTATTTACCTACAGGGAGGTGCCTCAAGCTTCAACTGGCTTCTCAAGTTTTGAGCTCCTTTATGGCAGGCAGTTGGAAGGTCCCCTCAATGTGTTGCAGGAGCCTTGGGTGGGAGGCCAGAGGAAGGAAACAAGGCAGCCAGAGAGAAATCCTTCATCCCAGACCAGCAGGTACTTCTCCTTCTCCCAACAGCTGAGAACAAGTTGCTGGCGAAATGGTAGGGCCCATATACTGCGCTGAGGAAGTTGAGTGCAACCATTTATGAGATAGAGAAGCCAGAGAGGAGGAATCCAAAGCAAAAATTCCACATCAATCTGCTGAAGGAGTGGAAAACCCAGGAAATCCCACCCCAACAGCAGATGTTTGTTCGGACAGTGGAGGAGGAGGGTGATGTTGTGGGTGAGTTCACTCCTGTCAGTCACAACTCTGTATTCCTTGATCTCTCCCACCTCTCTATAACCCAGCAGGCCATTGTTCCACGAGATCTGAATTTGATGCTTGTCCTCTGCCAAGGCTCGGTCACCTCATTGGACAGGTGGGTCAAGCAGGGTTCATTGCCACCCTGGACCTGTACAAAGGCTACTGGCAGGTGCCCTTGTTTAATGCTGCCAAGTTTCTAACTGCTTTCAAAGTGCCATCCAGAGCAGTGTTATTTGGAATGCATGTGCAACAGGAGCTTCCAAACATCACACAACATTCAGCTGCAGCTTCTCCTACTGCATCTCCTTCACAACCTGACACTGCAGCTGCAACTCCCTCCACACTGGGGTCAAGTCTCCTGTCCTTTACAATGGAGGAGGTGAGAGCGGAGTTCAAGAGGCTATGTCCTGGAAAGGCAACAGGCCCGGATGGTGTGTGTCCAAAGATTTTAAAGGAATGTGCAGCCCAGCTAACTTAAGTCTACAAACAGGGAGGGTCCCGGTCCTGTGGAAAACATCATGTCTTGTTCTGGTCCCTAAAGTAAGGCGACCGGCTGAGATAAATGACTACAGACTATTGGCCCTCACATCACACATCATGAAGACGCTGGAGCGGCTGCTTCTCCACCTTCTGAAGGCACAGGTTGAACATGCACTTGACTCCCTACAGTTTGCATACAAAGAACATATTGGAGTGGATGATGCCATCCTTTACATGCTCCACCAGGCCCATGCTTACTGGGATGAGTCAGGTAGTTACATGAGGATTATGTTCTTTGATTTCTCAAATGCATTTAACACGATCTAACCACCCATTCTTAAAGACAAGCTGGAAGGGATGGGGGTGGATCTCTGCTTCACGTCCTGAATTGTGGATTACGTGACAAGACGACCACAGTACATCAGGCTGAGTAACTGTGTCTCAGGGACAGTCGTCAGCAGCACTGGGGCTCCACAGGGGACTGTTCTGGCTCTGTTCCTGTTCACCCTGTATACGGGGGACTTTAAATACAACTCTGAGTCCTGCCGGATTCAAAAATACTCCAATGACACAGCTATCATTGACTTTCGGAGGTCTAGGCCCATCCTTCAGCCAGTCAATATTTGAGGGAAGGACACTGAGGTGGTGCACATTTATAAATACCTAGGTGTGCACCTGAACAGTAAACTGGACTGGTCCCTGAACACGGATGCCATCTACCCTAAAGGGGCAGAGCCGGCTCTTTTTCCTCAGGAAGCTCAGGTCCTTTGACGTCTGCAGTGAAATGCTGCACATTTTATGAGTCAGTGGTGGCCAGTGTACTCTTTTATGCTGAAGTCTGCTGGGGCAGCAACATGTCAGACATGAACACAAAGAAACTGGACAAGCTGGTAAAAAAGGCTGGGTCTGTGCTTGGCAGGAGTCTGGACTCACTGAGGACTGTTGTGGAGAGATGCATGCAATGTAAGATGGAGGCCATCTTAGACAATACCAACCATACTGTCCACAAAATTCTGGCAGGACAGAGAAGCAGCTGCAGCAGCAAACATCTCATCTCACTACACTGCAGAACACAGAGGTTCAGGAGATCCTTTGTTCCCACTGCCATCAGGCTATACAACACCTCAGCCAAAGGAAGTGGACAAATCTAATTATTATTGTTTATTTATTATTAACTGTTTTTATTATTATTATTATCATCAACAATGAGCTAATGGACACATGAATTTCCCCTAGGGGATAAATAAAGTTGTATCTAATCTATCTATCTATCATCTATCTATCTATTTATCTATCTATCTATTATTATTATTATTGCTGCTGCTGTTGGTTTTGTTCTCATTATTAGACATCCATGAAGCAAAGCCGTTTTTGTGGTCCTTATAAGAGTTAACCCGCTTCTTTTTGTTCTCATTTCAAGGAACAATATTGTTTTTGTTGTCATTATTAGGGGTACTTGCCTCAAGGTGGCACTGCAATAATTTGAGACTGTGACAATATTGGCTATTTGCCTATGATTTGAGGCTGGTGCCACGGAGGACTTTCATTCATTTAAAAGTTATTTATTTTTAATATTAAGTCCACAGATTGAATCGGATGTTCACCATTCATCTTGGACTTATCATTTCCCAATTTTTCAATCCCAAAGCCCCAATCTTCAGGTCCAAATCTCCAATTGCCCTCTGTTAGCATTTCAACCAAACTGCAGTAAAGAGACAGCCTGCTGCTGCAGCTGTGCAGCAAGTTTTTGCAAGCAGATTTTCACAATGTTCTTGAAATGTGAATTTCTTTTTATGTAAAAAATCTGTCACCCTTGCAACAGCATCCCTTTTTATGGTGTAGTGGTTAAAAAAATCTGTTAAAAACTTACAAGTTGAAACCTTGTGTAGCAGGTGCGCTGTTCCTCGCCCCTCCTAGTGCAGCGCTGTGGTTTTTGTCCCACTGATTGATGGGCGGGGCCACACCTTTTATATAGGGTTCTGGTTCCCTCCGCCTCTCTCTCTTGTCTTCCGGGCCATTCGTCCACTGGGGTGGGGTGGTGTGGTTGGGGCAGGGGTGAGGAGCCATTGTGGGGGGGCTGTGCGCACACCGGAGCGCTGTTTGGCGTGTTGGCCATCGTGGCGCATGCTCGTTCTGCAGTGTACAGGTATGCACACCGCCGTTCTCCCTCCTGCTTAGTGTGCCATATTGCGCAGCAGTGACAGTACATTCTCTGCTGCAGGTGTCGGATTACTGTCGCCGTGGGGACCGGGCTGCCCCGCTGGAAGCCCCTTGCGTGGGTTTGTGCATCCTCGTGGTCAGTTGGCGTTGTCCGTTCTCCCTCCTCCTCCTTCCTTCTTGTTCACCCCTGGCTAATTATTCATTTATGCCACAGTTTGGACCAGGCAGAGGTCGGAGAGTAACTCCGCTGCTTGGCCTACTGTGACGCTGCGCCGGTGAGGTCATTCGGAAACTGATTCACCGCTTCGGCTCGCTGGACGGCGTTGCTGTTTTGGCTCTATCGGGCTACATGGTTTTACTATTTGTTGTTTTGTTTGTCTGATTTTACTAGTACGTGGTTCCGCTGTCTAATTACCGCTGTGTCGATGCGGCTGTCGTAGCCGGCTTTGCCGCTGTTTTTGTTTATTGGTTTATACAAGTATTTAGTTATTTTGAACATTGATTTAATTTCATTTGATTTCTTTTGTATTGTTGGTTGTGTTCTATTTGAGATTTAATTCTTTTTGTTTTGTTATGATCATTCATTTGAGTACCGTTTCATTGAGTTTGATTTCTTTTGTAGATTGTTAATTGCCTGTCATATTATATTTGATAAGTTAGATTATTTTGTTATTTACTTTATTACTTATTATTTTGTGTGTGTGTGTGTGTAAAAAAAAAAAAAAAAAAAAAAAAAAAAAGTGTGGCCATTTTATTGTTCTTTCTCTCCCTGTGGACAGGTGCTGTGGGCTCCGGGCGGCGACCCAATCCTTGGTGGCGGTTCTTCACGTTTTCAGTTTGTGTGTGCAGTGTCACGGAGGTGTTTTAGTTTCCCCCCCTCCCTCATTGGTTTCGGGCCGCCGAGGTAACCCAGCACTGTCCATCCCCCCTTTTCCTATGGCCCAGTGTCTAACATTATGTGCTTAGACAGTATCCGTGGAACATTCTTTTAGTAAACATTGTTAATAAAGTTTGTATGATGAACATTGTCTTTTGCCCCGTGGTGATTACGAACTTGCGTAGCTTTTAGTTTTTGTTTATAAATATTTATTTCCTGGGGTGCAATTCCCCAGGTGGCGTCGGCAACAAAACTCATCCTATGACCGCCACTCTTGCCACACTTGCTTGCAGAGGCAATACATTATTCAAGAATGAAAAAACCTAAATATAAAAATACAAACTGTTTTGGCTGTGTAAAACCTAAGGTGGGCCAGAAGTTCAAATGATTGTATTCTGCTGCATTTAAAGTCCAGTGAGTTTCTTGCAGTGTTGGAGGACTTGAACAGGTGAACTTTGCTGTTTTAAAATGAACAAAAAGTTTAAAACCTTCCAACTTGGAAACTGGAGACACATTTAAAAACAGTAACCGTTGGCCCTCTAACCTATAGTATTGTAACCACAAGTGCTGTCTCTGCCGCTCCACCAACATCCCCCACTTTTGTGGCCAAATCAGACATATTGAAACTGCTTTCAGCAATCTTGGAAAAATCGACCGACTAACATTGATGAAAACTGAAATATGTTGGTAGTACTTCGATATTAACACCATATATATTAATATGCTTCACATAAACATGATCACTCGATATGCCGCTTTCATTAGTTTCATCTTTAACATAGATAAATTTCCATTGTTCCATAAGTTGCTGGACGATTGCAGTACTTTGAACTGTATTCATGTTACAGTCACACAATTTACTTCAGCTTCCATATACCTATTACATTTCAGGTCTTCAATATGAGACAGAGACACAGAACCTCATTGTGGCATGGGAGTCTACTTCATGTCAACTGGACAGACCTATGTAAAGATCAGGTTTTTCCTTTGTAACTTTTGCATTTTTCAAAGTGACCGTCAATCTATCCATCTATCTTTACCCCAAATGAATATATCAAAATCAAATGACAGGTTGCTGTATAAAAAGGCTTCCTTACTTTTATTTTATAACAGAAAACACACTTTGACAAAACCCTTAAAGACACTTAGCTTGGAATTTTCTTACATCAATATCATCACATTTGGTCATGTCTAACAGTTTTTCAGCTGAACTAATCCGAACACACAACCTACTGAGTTGCACCTTCCTACTGCCTAAATTCAAGTTCTGTGATTTTATTTTATTTTTTTAGTAGCTGCAATTCATTACAATAATTATTCTCAAATTGATCATGGATCCCTATGTTGAGTCTATTTGCCCTTTCTAAATTTGCTCGTTGTAGCTGCAGCCTTCTGCTTTTTCTTTGCCGATCCTTTTATCTCCGGTTCCTATGAAAGACAAGAAATATAACAAACAAGTTCAACATTAAGAAAATAAGTGAACATGTGTAAGAGCAACTTGAACTAAGAAAAACAGTGGAAAATATACAACAGCATCAAAATATAGCATCTTATTTAACACCTACTTACCTCTTTACAGTTAAGAAAAAAAGGACTAAATCAGTCAAGACAGGGGATACCAAACCTAACATACTACTGTAGGGGATTAGATCAGTGTTTTTTTTTACCAATCATTTTAGAAACAGACAAACTAGTTTTCCTAGATGTACCTTGCGTTTGGAGGACAGAGATCCAGTGACAGAGAAGAAAGAGTCCAGTCGTCCTTGCGTGCTGCCCTTTCGACTCTTTACAATCTTCTTATAGCCATTACGAATCCTGTCCTCACTGGACAAAGGTACACAAATAAATTAATACATAAATCGCTGCATTCCATCCTTTGCGCAATGTAATTTTTATTGGAAGTTTCCTTCAAATATATTAAAAGTAGCAAAATAAGAATGTGAAGAAGCAACTGAAACTAAAACTATAAACAAATAAGACAACTGAGACAAGAAAATGAAGACAAGTGACTAAAAAGTAGCTCTAAATAAAGATGGAATATATATATATATATTTATATATTTATTTATTAATACTAAACCTCATATTATAAAATATAAAATATTTAAAAAAAGGTTGTGTGCCAAGGTGATAAGCTCTGCCTCCAGACTGTCAACAGTGCAATCTAGAGGTCAAATGTATAACAATTAACTCACTATGAGACATCAATGGCCTTCAACATCCATCATCAATGCAAGAAAACTCAGTAAGCAAATCAAGCAGATTAATCCAACATGTTGTATGTGATAAAGAGTCTGCTGATGGTTCACCTGAACTGTTTCTCATTACACATAAATTGGATCAGGCCTTCCTCATCTGGCTCACTCCATTTCAGTTCCACTGAGGAACAATCCACCACTTCCGGCTTCAAAAACAAACCCCTGGCCTCTTTGTACAGCCAGTCCTCAGGAGCAGGGTGCTTCTGCATGAAGGTGAGGAAGACGCACACAGAATCAGAACCAAAGTACATTTGTTCATATGCTTGAACTACAGGATTGTAGCAAATCAACTTACGCTGGGGTCAATGTTTTCGAGGATCTTCTCGATGCAGCCGTGCTGTCTGATCAGGTCGATGGCTCTTTTGGGGCCGATCCCTTTGATGGTGCCACAGTAGTCACAGCCCAGCAGAATACACAAGTCTATGAACTAGGATGGATAAAAGAAAGAAGAAGCAGTTTAAATGTCAAAAAACTAAATATCAGTCCTTATGTTCCTTGACCAACTGTGCTGATAGTTCCACTGCACATACAGTTTCTCTGCATTTTCACACCTTAAGTTTGTTTGCTGTGGTCCAATTCAGTTGATGAGTTTGTAAATTTGTAGTACAGGGGTCTCCAAACTTTTCTACTCACAGCTAATTTGACCAAATAAAAAGGGGCTAAGCGCTACTCATGTCTAATATTGCTGGTTACATTTATTCACATATCGTATGAAAACTATTCTCCAAAACAAATCAGACGAATAAGATAAAACTCATCAAATATCAATATCCAAAACTCATATTTTGTACCAAAAACCTCTGAAACTTGCAGACATCACATCAGTGTCAAAAATCTGAGTCATGATTCAGCCAAACCTGAACACACAGACATGATAACACCACTGCAAATAAACATCCACACAGGGCTCAAGTTGAAGCCCACAGCTTAACTCACTTAATCCATTGCAACATATTTCTGGTTTCTTCTAAAAATTGAGTTATATATCTGTTCTTCTATCCAGAAGAATTGCAAACACTGCATGTCGCCTACAGCTACCTGATATAAACAAACTTGACAGCGCAACTCATTTGACTGACAACTGACAAAGTCAAACAACAAATAATGATATGGTGTGCGTGTGTGTGTGTGTGTGTGTGTGTGTGTGTGTGTGTGTGTGTAGGGGTGGGCATGATTAATCGATGATCGATAATTGATCGTTAAGAATTTTGTCGATCATGGAATCTGATCGATCTAACGTGTGTATCAATGAGGTTGTGTTGTGTAGTGTGTCTTGAAGCAATCCAATGAATTTCACCACATGGCAGCAACCAGCCGGGACGCAATTTAAATTTTCAACAGAGAAAAATGAATACTCAGCTGCCGGCACGCAGGCTGCCGTATGCATCGCAGGTAAACATGAAGAGAGCAAGCCGAAGTTTGGTGTGGGGACATTTCGAGCTGAAAAATAACGAAGCTCATTGTAAACATTGCAATGCTGTATATAAGCGCCGTAGCTTTGGCTTATTATTTGTGAAGAGGTTTGGCTCATAGCCTCTACCTCCGCTGCCATTAGGAGCTGTCATTATATCTTTTTTGTTCTGTTTAATAGTTAAACAATTAAACTTTAACTGCCTTGTTTAAGAGGATTTTTGCTGGACTTATTTCTTCTTGGAATAAAGATTTAATTGAGGAAAAAGATGCTTTCTTTAGTATTTTCTGGCATAGGCATTTTTTAATATAAAAAAATTAATAATGAATCGATAATTGATCATTAATTTTCCCGATGATCGGTCAAGGAAATTTCTTCAAGTGCCCATCCCTACCCAGAACCTTTGGGTGGGCTACTCTAAAACGGGGTAAGCTACTAGTAGCTCGCTATTCACCTGTTGGACCCCCTGCTGAAGCATTTTCCCCTTGGTTTGGTTTACTTTCACACAGAAAAACTCAAGTGAACCAAAATGCATCACTACAAACCACACAAAGACGTTCAAGCCACTTATTGGTCAGATTGCCCAACGAGAGCAGATAAGTAAATACAGGAAGAAGGTTGTGTGTTCTGGACTGTGACACCCTAACACAACATCTGAGAAGAATGGACTTAATGTTGAGGATGTACAATGACATGCTAACCATCAACATGTTAGACTGGAGACATGTTTGGTAAGTGTGATAGGTTAATGGTCTTTTATCACCATCAGTTTGAATTTACAGTATTTACCTCTCGGGTCATTGACTAGGGGATAGGGTATTTCTTCATATATGAGTTGTGCATCTCTTCCACTACAGAAGGATCCTGGTTCACCCTTGCTCCCAAGCATGGTGGAGACACATTAATAACTCCTGGACTGACAGAATGGTTGTCCGTACCTGATCGATCAGAGCACATAGTACCAAAGACCTCTGCCTGTAGAGATTTGAGTTGCACTTTGTCTGCAGAGACTAGCGACTAACCTTGAGTTTAGATCTTTTTCCCATCTGTTTAGTGTTGGTTTATCAACTTGCTGTGTGATGACAGACCAAGTTGTTAGAGCAATGAATATAATAATGAAAGCATGCTTTGCAGCTGATTTTAGGAGTATAGTGCTTGGTTTTTGTGATGAGTGGAAATTCCCACGAGTTGCTGGTGCTATTGATGGTACTCACATTAACATCAAGGCATCAGCAGACTACTACAATCGAAAGGGACAGTGTTCAATCATTTTATAAGGTGTAGTAGACGATAATATTTCTGGAAGTTTTTGTATATATATTTGAGTATAAACATGGGACAACCAAGTCCATGACACCCATGTTTTTGCACTGTCATTGCTCTCTGATTGAGGCGTGTGTAAATGTGTTTCCAGGACTGGGCTCATTGGCCAATCACAATCACTGCCTGTCACTCCCCCTCCCTGGTCAGCTAACACAGCTAATAGAATCTAATTCTGAGGAATACACTGAAACACTGCACTGCACAGTAGGGTGAAAGTTTGCAGGGTTCTAAATCAGGACTATGAGAAGTGGTTCTTAATATCTACCTCAGATGAAAAATGACTCTCTAGATTATACAGAATAATGATGTGCTTTACCCCTCTCAAAGTCGGAAAAAAACTTTACCTGTTCATGGTTCAGGCCAATGTCTTGCAGGATAAGACTGAAGTGGAACTCTTGGATAGGAAGTTTCCTGAAACAAATAAATTCCTTTATGTATTGTCAAGTGCATAAATTAAAACATTGCTAATAAATTACTGACTATTATTTGTGTTGCAACACCGTGCATATTGTCTCCACATGCAAATATACACAACTATCCAACCTCAAATAATTTAATAGTGAGATGGGACTGCCATAACAAATGTTAGGTTCCCACTGGTACATGGTGAAACAAACTAGTCTGCGATCATCAAAATTTTATTACTAGTTCATTAAAAAGAGAAGAGAACGGTATGGGAGAGAATTCCTCTAAAGTTTTATTAATATGACAGTGGAAAATCAATGATGTAGGTGTAACATTACTTTGCTTCACTTGCAGTGAGGTGTCTGAGCAGGACATTTGTACCAAAGGTCAGCCCATCCATATCCTCTGTTGCCGTGGCAAAGACCTTCCCTGCTTTAACCAGAGCGGCACAGCTGGCCTCTGCCTCACACGGAGCCTGCCATACAAAACACATCTAATTACATTTAACAATAATTTACCCAGAACTGTCCTGTTGCAATTAATTTCTCTGGCATGGGGAAAAACACTTTGTTCTACAGTATGCCTGGTAACTAGGGTCATTTTAAAAAGAAGAGGCATTTTTCACATTTATTATGTTGCAGCCTTATGCTAAAATTGTTTCATTTCCCCATATAGACAGGTGTGTGCCTTTCCACATCATGTCCAATCACTTTACCAAAGGTGAACTCCAATCAAGGTGTAGAAACATCTCAAAGATTATCATGAGAATTAGGAGGAACCTGAGCTAAACTTCAATTGTCATACCAAAGGGTCTGAATACTTACGTGATGTTTATGTGATATTTCACTTTTTACTTTTTAATAACTTTGCAAAAGAAAAAAATAACATTTTCTGTTTTGATTTTGTCATTATAGGGTACTGAGTGTAGATTGATGAGGAAAACAATGAATGTACATGATTTTGGCATACAATTGCAACATAACAAAATGTAAAAAAAAAAAAAAAGTGAACCTGTGGTCTGAATACTTCTTGAACACACAGTGCAGTAACTCAACAAATTTACTTGAGTTTTTCTCCAGATATATTGAGGATACGGATATTCCTGTTCTGGTGTGAAAGACACATCAAACATATAATTCTTATGACTTTTTCAAATTGTAATTCATGAATATTCCATACTTTATGGTGCAATAAAATATCGATTTAACATTTTGTGTCTTTAGGGGCCTGAAGTCTGTCCTTACAATAAAAAAGTAAGTGGGAAAGAAATTATAAAAATGTAAAATTATCAGGGGAAGGATTCAAGGATTCACACTGTTCTACAAAATCACAGTCAATACAATGTGAGGAAATTCTTAAAAGCCAGCAAGAGATGCAGTCAAATCTTGATCTAACCTCAATGTAAGGCACTCCCATCAAGGTCAGCAGGTTCTTGCACTCATCATTATGCTGCTTGGTGACTTTTACCAGACGCTTGGTGAATTTGTCAATATTCTCTTGTTCCCCTAGGGTTGACAGAAAAAATTTGACATTTTAATATATAACCAAATTGATAAATTTCTACACTCAAAAAAGTAACACTGATCGCACTGTTTTACCCAAACTGCAAAAACAGAGTTTTTGACTTCAATGACAAAAAAGAGCTTGCATAAAAACATGCCACAATAAATCCAAACTGGCACCATTTATGACTATAATCCAAGTGCGAAAAGCATTAATTGTACCCAGTTCCTGAGCTTGAGCAAGCATCTTCTCAGCTTCTGCCCTCCTCTCCCCTCTCTTCTCCAGCTGGGGGTGAAAAGAAGAGCAAACACAGTTAAGAGAGAGAGAGGACAAGAGAAAGATGACGTTACAGTCCACATAGCTCGTAGTTCTTTGAATATATTGGTATATTTTTTGTCGATTGATGTTTTTTATTCTATGCCATTGTTTCCTCTGACGATGGAGAAAATAATGTACAAAGGATGAACTCCGGCTTTAATGTTTACCAGATATGGAATTAAACATCCCATACCGGCTGAGCTTAAGAAGCCGTACCGTGGATGCAGAGCTGGGGCTAAGCTAAAGGCTAGGAGATGGAGATATAAGCCTTTTCTACCATCGATCCTCATGGGAAATGTAAACTACCTGGCTAACAAGTGTGATGAACTGGAGGTACTTGTCAAGAGCCAGCGAGCATATCGTGAGTGTATTCTCATGTGTTTCACGGAGACCTGGTTAAACGACAACACTCCCGACCGTTGTGTAGATTTACCCAGCTTCACGAGCGGACACAGACGCCAGAGGAAGTGGGTAGAATAAAGGTGGAGGACTGCTTCTGCTTGTGAACAATACATGGTGCAACCCCGGTCATATCACAGTGAAGGAAAAGATCTGCCATTGGGATATTGAACTGTTGGCAGTTGGTCTTAAACCATACTATGTACAGAGGGAGTTCTCACACATTGTAGCCATTGTTGTTTACATTCAACCATGAGCAGAGCCTGCAGTTGTGATGCATTCATTGCAATTCATTAACCATGTCACTCTTACCTCTCACCTGACTGACTTCACTCAGTATGTTGACTGTCCCACAAGGGAAAATAAGACACTTGATCTGTTGTATGCAAATGTCTACACTGCTTCAGCTCTACCATCACTTGGCAGATCAGATCATAATCTGGTTTTTCTTCAGCCTTCCTACAAGCCCTCAGTACTAAGGCAGGCTGCAATCATCCGCTCATTCAGGAACTGGACCCCGGAGGCCAGTGAGTGTATAAAAGACTGTTTTATACACTCACTGTACACTGCTTTCCAAACAACAAACCCTGGATCACTAGTAACATCAGGACCCTCCTCAACCAGCAAAAGGAGGCCTTCAGGGATGGAGACAGGGAGAAGCTCAGGTGTGTGCAACATGAGCTGAAGAGGAGATTAAATCAGGCGAAGGACTACAAAAGGAGAGAGTACACAGCAGCACAACAACACCAGAGGTGTGGAAGGGGATGAGGACCATCACTGGCTATAAAGAAAACAACAGCCAGGCAACATCAGGTGATGTGGATAAGGCCAATGAGTTCAACCTGTTCTTCAACAGGTTTGACACAGCCTCACCTGTTTTCTCTCCCACTGCTTCAGCTGCAGTTTCTCCTACAGCATCTCCTTCACAACCTGACATTGCAGCTGCAACTCCCTCCACACTGGGGTCAAGTCTCCTGTCCTTTACAATGGAGGAGGTGAGTGCGGAGCTCAAGAGGCTACATCCTGGAAAATCAGCAGGCCTGGATGGAGTGTGTCTGAGGCTGTTAAAGGACTGTGCAGCCCAGCTGGCTGAGCCTCTCCAGAGGATCTTCAACTTAAGCCTACAAACAGGGAGGGTCCCAGCCCTGTGGAAAACATCATGTCTTATCCCGGTACCTAAAGTAGGACGACCGGCTGAGATAAATGACTACAGACCAGTAGCCCTCACATCACACATCATGAAGACCCTGGAGCAGCTGCTTCTCCACTTTCTGAGGCCACAGGTTTAACATGCACTTGACCCCCTACAGTTTGCCTACAAAGAACATATTGGAGTGGATGATGCCATTCTTTACATGCTCCACCATGCCCATTCTTACTTGGATGAGCCAGGTAGTTATATGAGGATTATGTTCTTTGATTTCTCAAGTTTTCACAGGGGACTGTTATGGCTCTGTTCCTGTTCACCCTGTATACTGCGGACTTTAAATACAACACTGAGTCCTGCCACATTCAAAAATTCTCCAATGACACAGCTATCATTGACTTTCGGAGGTCTAGGCCCATCCTTCAGCCAGTCAACATTCGAGGGAAGGACATTGAGGTGGTGCACATTTATAAATACCTAGGTGTGCACCTGAACAGTAAACTGGACTGGTCCCTGAACACGGATGCCATCTACCCTAAAGGGGCAGAGCCGGCTCTTTTTCCTCAGGAAGCTCAGGTACTTTGACATCTGCAGTGAAAAATGCTGTACATGTTTTATGTGTCAGTGGTGGCCAGTCTACTCTTTTATGCTGAAGTCTGCTCAGCAGCATGTCAGACATGAACACAAAGAGACTGGACAAGCTGGTAAAAAAGATGGGGTCTGTGCTTGGCAGGAGTCTGGACTCACTGAGGACTTTTGTGGAGAGACGCGTGCAATTTAAGATGGAGGCCATCTTAGACAATACCAACCATCTTCTCCACAACATTCTGGCAGGACAAAGAAGCAGCTGCAGCAGCAAACGTCTCATCTCACTGCACTGCAGAACAGAGAGATTCTGGAGATTCTTTGTTCCCACTGCCTTCAGGCTATACAACGCCTCAGCCAAAGGAATTGGACTAATCTAATTATTATTATTTATTTATTTATTATTAACTGTTTTTATTATTATCATCATCATCAACGAGCTAATGGACACATGAATTTCACCTAGGGGATAAATAAAGTATCTATCGATCTTACTATCTAACTATCTATCTATCCAAATTATTTAAACACATCGACATGTCTTTGCATTTACTGATTTATCAGACAAATTAAAATATTACAGAAACTAACACTATTGCCAAATCTGGTAAAGAGTGCAATTTTCAGAAGCTTAACCATCATTTCAGAAAATGTTGATTAATGGCACATTTCTGACACACTGTTCGACTTACAAGTGATCAAGATTATATGTGATGCACTGACTGCCACTTTCACAATGTCTGCTTGCAGGAAGAAAAGCACCAGAGGAAGTCAGAACCCATACCAACCTCTGCAGACTTGAGCTGTGGTGGCTTGCCATCAAACACATAGACAGGTTTGATGCCGTGTTCCAGCATGCGGATTGTCCGGTAAAACATTCCCATCAGGTGACTGCGGAAGAGAGCAACCAGGTGGCAAATAAATTTCAGCATCATTTAGATTTGAACTACCTGGTCCAAGTTCAATCCAAGAAGTTTTGCATTTCTATTGAGTGTCTATTATGACTTCTCAGCCTGAGTTTTTAAGTCTCTTATTTGTAGGGGTCATACCTTGTTGTCTCTCCATCTTCATTCTGCAGAACATTGCCATCCTGTCGCACAGCAATCAGGAACTGATAGATGCACATGGAGGCATCTATAGCAATTTTTCTGCCTGTTAAGAAAAGCAGTTAGCAAGTTACAGTGGAAACCACATCTATTGATCATGGTTACAGTGATCAACGGCTTACATGGATCAAAAAGCTTCAAGAAATATTTCTGTGCAAATGCCGTTCAATAATTTGCTTATAGTAATCAAGTGTTGCTAACAGTAATCAAATACAGTGTTTATTTTTAGGGCTGGGTATTGCCACTGATTTCCTGAATCAATTTGATTCCAACTGTCAAGGTCCAGATTTGATTCGATTCCCGATTCGATATTGATTCAGTTAAGAGATATTTCACTTACAACATAAATTTTTCTTGGATATCAATGAGATTATCAGAGAATTACTGCTGTAAATTGTTCCTCTAACTTGGTGCATTATTAAAAACATTCATGCTTACATTATAAATGGACCCCAAAGCAGTGACAATAATGTGCTTTCTATTTAACCTGACCAACAGTTTCAACACATCTCAAGAAATAATAGATGTAACATACCCCAGTGCACCAGCTACACTGTGTATGAACAGGTACACATGGTTTATTCTTCACATCTTGCACATAGCTTTGCTTTTGTCCAGCTCTTCACTGTGTTCATCTGAAATGCAGCCACACATCTGCCTTGAGACTAGCCGCTGACTTCATTGGGACCTCATCTGTCATGTTTCTGTCTCTCTGATGTGCAGTGCTGTTTGTTTAAGCACTAGAGCGCACCTATGGTGCACTGCACGGTTGAGTTGCGGCTCGTTTCAAAGTTTATGTAACCACTATTCCTTCCAAGTTTACATTCATTTACTGACTTGTTTCGAGCAAATGAAGCCGCATTGGAAACATTCATTCAAAGGAGAAGCTGTAGGGGTGAAGCTAACAGGCTAGGCTATGAAAACGTAGCTAAGCTAACAGGCTAGGCTATGGAAACGTAGCTAAGATAGCTTTAATTTCCTGCTGCACAAACTGTCCAAGTGTGAACAGACTGGCTTTGTCATGTTTCTGTGTAAATGCATCACAGATAAAGAAACTGTCAGAAGAGTGAATGATGAATGAAAGGAGGTCCTCTGTTTTTTCCTCTTTACTACTCAACTATTTAATTCACTGGGCAGCTTAAAGGTTACCGGCAGCTACCGGCATCTTTTAAGGTGGACTGTTTTCTTGCGTGTTACTCAATGCATGGTTGGCGTTCGGAAATGACCTATACTCACCTTACCAGATCTCGTTGTGACAGCCTCACATGTCCACATGAGAGTGTAATAGACGTATATTAAAAGATCGATCTGGGGTTTCGTGAATCGATATCGGATTATTCTAAAGAAAATCGATTTTAATAGCAGAATCGATTTTTTCAACCCGGCCCTATTAGCCATATTTATTTTCATACAGTAAAACATAGGGGGGGGGGTCACCTGATACAGCATTCATACAATTTACCCAAGGGAGATGATTAAACGTTCATCTAACGTCATCAATATAAAGGAAGACATGTACCAAAGTAGTTCTTGATGTCTTGTTCTTTAATGGCACCTGGGGACTGGTCAGCAATCAGCTTGGCAAGTCCGTGTATTCCCATTGCGGTAGGAAGTCTGAAATGAAATAATCCTTATCATATTTATATTATACAAACACCCTGCCGCCTTCCACGTGCCTAAGGAACTATAAGGAACAATAAACGGCCTAGCAATTCACAACCTTTCACATTTTGTTTAGATACTAGCACGCCGATTAAAACTAGCTCATAGTGGTAGATTAGAGTAAACTATGTGTAAAGTGTGTGAATTTAAAGTGAAACAAGATCACATTCTGGCGTTAAGTTCACTGCAGCCAGAAAAGGTTGCAGAACTGCGGTAGAATGAAGGGCTGAAACCTGAGCAAAAATACATGTATTCACATATTTGCTATTAACGTTTTACAACTACTGACACTTTGAATTTCAAATGTTGAATTAGGTTAAATAGGTTAACTGTACATAACGGACTCACCAGTTAGCTGTTTCACTGTAGTTTATTGTCTTTCTCCGGTGTCTCGGGCGTAACGACCTGTCTGTTTCGCGGGAAATAAAATAGCAGGCATTGCCAGTCAATCTATCGAGTACAGCGTTCTTGCTCTTGTTTTTCTTCTTCTTCTTCTTCTTCTTCTCTTCTTCGTCTTCGTCTTCTTCTTCTGTTTGGATTTGCGGCAGACTAGATGCAACAAAGGCGTGTTGCTGCTTTCCACAGGCCATTTGTAGAATTCCATTGACCATTAAATCCTTATGTAGAGTCCAGTATGGTGGAGAAAGTTATTTACAGTTTTGTTATTTCACAATGCTCTGTACCTTCAAGAATGATCCGTAACTGTAGCTCGCTTGCACGAGGCTTTTCTTTTTTTCTCAGATTTCTCAGACTTTGCAACTGTCTTCTCCTAAAAAAAGGATGCCCAGGAATTTGAACGTTTAACTCCTTCAAACAGGTGTGTTATATAGAATGCAGTCCCGCTATCATGATTTTTTTTTTAAAAGATCAAATACTTTGACTTTTCGAGCACAACATTCTCGAAGACCCCGATGAAGTGCGCATCGATAATGCAGGTGTGATTAAACTGGTCTGAGTTCTAACAAGGAAGTCCTGGAGGGGCATTCGATTGGTTCATTGAGGCTGAAGGAAATCCGGTCAATAGGGCAAAATAATAGAGTCGTTAGGGTAGGGATGCAATCCGTTTAAATGCTGTCTTTTGGTGGCGTTAAAGCACGAAAATAAACCAGTTTCAAATAGTTTGTGAGAGGGCAGTAGCACTGGCTGCGAATAACCTGTAACGTCAGAGGTGTGTTTTTGTTTCTTCGGCCACTCCGGAAAACTTAACCGAGCCGTCGTTATTTTTATTTTTTAGGGTGACGTGGAGTCGGATGCCTTCTTCGAGACTGTCTAATGTGTCAGTAAAAGTACTCAGTGTAACAGGATATAACCTTAATGAATGCATAATATACTGGGACATTGCATTAAGGCTTTCCAAGATGTTTAGCTGTAAATCTCTACATTGAGCTCCAGTATCGGCTCACAACGGAGCAGAGAGGAGACTGTCGGGGCCTTGAGTCAGAGGAATCCGGCAGACAGACAGGTTTTGTTGGATCTGCAGCATCGGGACTGAAGTGACACAACAGTGATACTGGTAGAGCACATTTCGCTAACTTCATGTCCTCACTCATTTGCGGGCTCAAAATGAAAATGTATTGTGTATCAGTTATTAGTTTTACATGGATCAGTAGGGGTCCACATTGTTGTCACGTTTCCTTCCACAGGAGCAGCAGACAAATAGGATGGGCCCTGCGTTTTGTGGCACTTTTTAAACATTTTAACCTCCTATTGCAGCTGTAAATTGGGGAATATACTAATTTTGCCATTACTTAAATCACTAGATACAGGCGCAAAGGGCTCTTAAGCACAACTGCCTTGGCTATAGTCATCAGTCTGTTCTTAATGGTTCAGTTGATATACATTGACTTTAGAAAATATTCAGACTCCTTCACTTTTTGCACATTTTACTGTGCTATACATCTCATTTTAAAGTCTACACTCAATAACCCATAATAATAAAATGAAAACATTTTTTTTTTTTTAAATTGGCAAATATATTTAAAAAATCCAAAACTCCATTTACAAAAGTATTCAGTATTAAAGTCTTGATGTTTACAAATGACCTGTAAAAGTAATATTGGCAGCAATTACAGCCTTGAGTGTTCTTGGGCAAATCTCAACTTTGCACACCTGGATTTGTGCTGTTTACCCAATTCTTTCTGTCATCCTTTCAAGCTCTGTCAGATTGGATGTGAAGCATCTCTGAACTGTCATATTCAGGTCTCTCCACAGATGTTCTATGGGGTTTAGGTCTGGGCTTTGGCTGGGCCAGTCTCAGGTTGTGTGCACTCAGGAGTACATTTTCTTCAAGTACTTCTCTGTATTTGGCTGCATTCATCCTTCCGTCAATTCTGACCCATCTCCCTATCCCTGCTGCTGAGAAGCTCCCCATAGCATAATATGTATTATGCATAGCATAATGCTGCCATTACTATGCTTCACCATAGGGATGGTATTAACCAGGTGATAAGCAGTGCTTAGTGTTCACCAGAAATAGTGTTTGGAGTTATGGTTGATGGTGCTTCTGAGAGAGTTATCCTTAAAGCAGGTTCTCCAACCACTGCAGAGAACTTCTGAAGCTCTGTTATAGTGACTCTTAGGTTCTTGGTCACCTCCCTGAGCAATACCGTTGTTGCCCTGTGGCCAATTCAAGCAAGTGTCCTGGTGGGTCCAAACAATAAGTAACAATTATTCAGACTACTGTGCTCCTGGGAACATCTTATCAAATGAGGGTTCTTAGTGGCTGTCCTGGCACTAAAAAAATCAGAAGGTCTAACTCAACAGAGAGCCCGCCCCAAGCCACTGCCAGTTGCTCTAATCTGAAACTAGCTCACCTCTCAAAGCCTTATTTTAGTATGACCAGAAAATTAATTTGTTCTGAAGGTTACAGCATCATCAAGCTGATTTGTAAAATATGTGGTAGAGAATATGATCAACTAGATTTTAATTGCATTGCAACAGCAAAGTACAAATTTTGCATTGCTGTGGTGTTTGGTTAATAATGCTACATCTGTCCTGAGTATGAATCAAGCTTTTAAATTCCTCTTTTTAAATCCTACCTTAAAAAACAGAGATCTGTTCTGCATTTTGAGACAGTGGTAGTTTCTACACCAAGGTTGAGGACCAGCCATGTGACAAAAGTGTTGGTAGTGCTCCCTTTAATTCCAGTCAAAAAGCCCCATACACTGATGAAGCTGAAATACATTATAATTCATGTTTACACAGAGTCTCACAATTCTGAATGAGTTTTTCTCAATTTTCTGTTGTGTTCTTTGGAACATTGAAGGAGTGACGTTGAATAAAATTCAATATGACTTAGAATTTTTCACATACCAGCCCTAATTGGCAGGGACACAAGCTCATTTCTTTACTTGAAATAAGAGGCTGTAAGGCCCTGTTCAGACCTGGCATTATGTGTCTCAGGTCATCTGATCACAAGTGGACAGCTCTAAGAACAGGTGTGAAGGCACCCAAGATCTGATCACTCAGACCAAATTCAAAGGTGGTTTGGGCCGAATGTGGCCAAATTCTTTTAGTTGTGTTGGCAAAAGTGTCCTGGGCCACATGGAGGGACCCCCTACTCAACTGACGTCCTCTGCCACAGTGTAATTAGTCCCACCACAGATTTTAAAGAAGCTACACTGACTACAACATATTGATTTTCTATTTTATTTTTTACTTTTTAAGTGGCTAAAACCTTATTTAATTATAAAGCTGTGTGCAGTGCATTGATTTGCTCACCCCCTCCTTGCCCCCGCTCGCTCTCTCTCTCACATTGACAACAGACCCATTTGTTCATAGTTGGACTGGTCAAAACAACAACACATTTGGTCTTTGCAAACAGAAGTGATGTACGTGTTTATTTGCATATTGTGCGGGGAAGTAAGATCCATTCACAAGAGGTCTCTCAAGACTCTTGAAGTGTCAACTGATGCGCATACAGCTGTCCACTTGTGATCGGATCTCTCAAGATGTATTTGATGCCAGGAACAGGGCCTATGTGTCAGAACATACAGTCTAGTTTAAATCACACCTGTTCCTGATGAATTATCCATCTTTGCAGCAGGGGTTATGCAGTGTGGAGTAGGACAACTGTCTGGTGGCTGCCAGAAGACAATGGGACTGCACTGCATCTTGATCCTGTGCTTGTTCTCAGGCTGGATAGTGGGCTACAAGCAGGGGGACAATGTGACTCTCTATGTCAACAAAGTGGGTCCTTATCATAACCCCCAGGAGACATATCACTACTACACCCTGCCTGTTTGCAGGCCAGAGAAGGTCGGTCTAAATTCTGTTTTACAGTGTATCGCCCAAATTTACAATAGTAGTACATATTTCCCACCATAAAAGGAATATGGTACTTCAACAGTGATGAAGTGTGATTGTAGCCAGCTGCAAAGTTTTGGTTTGCATGCTATAACTTCTTCATAGCATTATGTGCTGTTTGAATTCACTTGATCAGAGAATTATGACCACCTAATGCTTTGTGCTCCCTTTTTACACCTTGTAACATATATTGTATCACTTCTTCTCTAGGTACACCATAAGTCCCTGAGTCTGGGAGAAGTGTTGGATGGTGACAGGATGGCAGAGTCGTTATATCTCATCCGATTCAGAGAAAATGTGGAGAAAAAAACTCTTTGTCAGCTCACTCTTTCAGAGAAACAGGTTTGTATTTACACAAGTAGGGTATAGTTTTGAACTTAACACTGTATATTAGCAGACATCTTAGTTTAAGTGACAATGCACTCATCTCATAGGTGATTGAAATTGTTTATAATTTATTAACTAACTTGATTTTAAATTGAATTTCCTGTATCAATTAGTCCCTGGTTGATGGGTGTTGCAAGACAAGGACCATTTAGTACAACAACTTTCTAAAATCTTGTAAAGTTCAACTTTATAATTTTTTTTATCATTATTAACCAATTCTTCAAGTACATTGTTCTCTTTAATGTGCTAATCTATTGTAATTTAGTTTTAAAAAATTGTGAGTATAATTCAATTAAAATGCAAATTTTCCCTCTTCACAAATGTAAGATAATGGAACTGAAACTTTTATTTAGATATTTGAAGTTCTTGAGGTGTTCTTCTTTTTGTTACATACCTCTTATAAGGCCATATTATTTTGTGAGTTGGAAGATATGTATTGGTATCGGGATTTAATGCTCTAATGCTCGGTGTGTGCTGTCACAGCTGAGAACCTTTGTATGTTAAAACCTGGTTTGGATCCTGAAGAAAAGGGCAATGTAGCAGAGCAGGATCATCAGAGATGTTTCATTGAATTAGGGCCACAACACCATTAAGCTTCCACCACAGCTTCATTAATATATCAAGCTGACTTGTATATTATTTCCTCAACAATTCTAATAAAAATAAATCATTAAAAAATTGGTTGTAATGGAAGCTGTAAAATTTAAAACACACAAAATGTGATCCATGGATTGTTTTATGTGTGGTAGGTGGACCAGCTCCGTGAGGCTATTGAGGAGCTGTACTACTTTGAATTTGTCCTGGATGACATTCCAATTTGGGGGTTTGTGGGATACATAGAAGAGAGCGGCTTCCTGCCTCACAGCCACAAGGTAAACCTGTTGTGCTTCTGAAAGTTTGTGGGATATGTGAAGTAGGCTGAAAATTGCTAAAGAAATACACAGAATGAGACTGTAAGTTTTGTTAAAGTTTCATCTTTATGCAAAGGTCTTGTCTCAGCTGAACCAAATTGAATGTCAATCTCCATTTGTCATCCATCCTACCTCTCACACCTCTCTTTCTTTTTCTCTTTTTGTTCTGTCTCTCTCTGTCTCCCTTTCTTTCACTTCCACCAGGTGGGTTTGTGGACTCATCTAGACTTCAACATCGAATACAACGGCAACTCAGTGATCTTTGCTAATGTCTCAGTAAAAGACGTCAAACCTGTTCCCTTGGAGGAGTGGGTGGGTGCAGGAGTGGGTGGAGTTGGTTTGGGTGGAGGAAGCCTGACCGTCACCCACACTTACAGTGTACGGTGGTTTGACTCCCCTCTACCTCATGCCCGGAGAGCTGAGCGTCTCCGAGACTACTCGTTCTTCCCCAAAACACTGGAGATCCACTGGTTGTCCATCATTAACTCACTGGTGCTGGTGGTGCTGCTACTGGGCTTCGTCATCATCATCCTCATGCGGGTCCTTAAGAATGACTTTGCCAGGTAAGTAAGCAAAGCAGCTTAAAACGGTAAGTTCTTTTGATGGTGATTGGTCTCATGTATTTAAAACAAGACATGTTTTTTTTTTTTGTTGTTGTTTTTTTTTTTTTTACGTGGGCACGTCAAAAACTTGTTCCTACGCACAAGTGCACCTACGGAGTACACTGTATTATGCCACTTTCTGATTCACTCAGCTGACCTGTGTCAAGAATGCGGGCACAGCTCTCACTTTGGTTAAACAGGGACGACTGGCTCGTAGCAATGGGCCCGGTACCCTATACTCCTCCAGTACCCCCCACAGGGCCCCCTGAGGGACACGGTCATAAGCCTTCAACAAGTCCACAGAACACATGTAGACTGGCTGGTCATACTCCGGTCGGCGCCTCCTTTCCTTTGACCTGAGCTTCTCCCCATCTATGTCCCCGAAGACCTCCTTTTTCTGATTGAGGGAAAGTTTTAATGTTACTGGTGATCCAGGGTTCGAAAAGCATTGCACAGTCCTTGCTGGTATTACAGTGGCCATACAGAAGTTAATGGAGTCTGTGGTGTAGTCAACCATTCTATCAAGGTCAGTGTCCTTGCTGGTATCATTTTCCTGTGACTCCAACAGTACATTCCAATCTGTGTACTCAAAACAGTCTTTTAGAGACTTACTGGCCTCCTGGGTCCAATTCCTGAATGAGCTGGTGGTTGCAGGGTTCGTAGGAAGGCTGAAGAAAAAACAGATTATGATCTGATCTGCCAAGTGGTTGTAGAGCTGAAGCAGTGTAAGCCTCCTTTACATTTGCATACACCAGATCAAGTGTCTTATTTTCCCTTGTGGGACAGTCAACGAACTGAGCGAAGCCAGTCTGGTGAGAGGTGACATAGTTAAAATCCCCCGATATTGCAATGAATGGACCAGGGTGCTGGGTCTGTACCCGTGAATGTCGTCACATGTGACAACAGTTGACAGAGTTGACATTTCGATGGTAGTATATCTCCATCTCCTAGCCTTTAGCTTCGCCCCGGCTCAGCATCCCCAGTACGGCTTCTTCAGATCAGTCAGTATTGGCTGTTTAATTCCATATCTGGTACACTTTAAAGCCAGGAGATCTTCCTTCATGTTCATTATTTTGTCCATCATCAGACGAAAGACCAACATACATAAAACCAGCGTATCATTCGAATTATGAGTTTGTTATGGCCAACTATGACAAGCACAGAAGTCCAATAACAAAGCACCACTCATGTTCAGATCAGGGAGGCAGTTCCTCCCAATCACGTCCCTCCAGGTTTCTCCGTCGTTGCCCGTTTCCAGGACACCACCCAGACACCCCAAGAAGGCCTGGTACAGACCACATTGTTTCACTGGGGGCTGGTTTCCCTTTTCTTGGCGAGGTGTCGCATCTCTTATAAGGTCTCTTCATTGATGGTTTTATGAATCGCTCTTAATCTGGCCTTCCCCTGGGACCAATTTGCCTCTGGAGATCCTACCAGGGGCAGTTGCCCCCGGCAACACACCTCCCATGGTCTCCGGGACACACAAACCTCTCTACCACCTTAAGGTGGCGGTTCTCTGAGATCTTAATTGGCATTGTTAATTGATGAGTTTTAAATTTGGTTGTGTGTTGAACATTTAATTTTGAGAATTTTGAGGATTTGGCAATATTTTACAAAAGCTAAATATGGCTGACTGGTATGATCCTTTAAACTGTTGTTAGAAGTGTATACATGAAAGGGAGAGTTTTCCTGTGGCCTTTCTGTTTGTGTGGAACCCAAGATTACATCCTGGTTGAAAACACTTTTCCCTCACCCGCAGGTACAATGTGGAGGAGGAGAGTGGATGTGATGATGTGGACCAGGGAGACAATGGCTGGAAGATCATACACACTGATGTCTTCAGGTTTCCCCCTTACAAAAGCCTGCTGTGTGCTGTTTTGGGAGTGGGGGCTCAGTTCCTTACCCTCGCCACAGGTGAGCATTTGTTCTCAAATACACTAATACAGCAACACAGCTTTCTGAACACCGCTGACCCATAGCAACAGTCTTTGTATTGAGCACCAGAGTGCTAAAAGAACCAGAAACCTGATAATGATATATGCACACACTTCATATGCACAGACCTCAGATGCAAGAGTCTGATCACCCTAATGTTTCTTCATTGCTATAGGGATCATCGTCATGGCATTGTTGGGAATGTTCAATGTGCATCGTCATGGTGCCATCAACTCAGCAGCTATCGTCTTGTACGCTCTGACCAGCTGTGTGTCAGGGTACGTCTCTTGCAGCTTCTACACACAGATCAACGGCCAGCACTGGGTGTGGAACATCATTCTCACTTCATCTCTTTTCTCTGGTGAGTCTGATAAGAAGGGTTTGTGATGAAGTTCATAGAGCACTTGTACATGTTCAGGTCATTGTGTCAGTATGTATGTGCACTAGTGCTGTCAAAATTGACCAAAAATGACATTTGATTATTCTTTCTAAAAAACATACACACATCGGTTTGAACCATTCGAATATCTATTTTTGCTCATATCCAAAAGAGAGCAAACCAATACAACATCACAACATAACCACTTGTCTAGGTGAATATTTTCAAGACGTTTCCTCACGTTGCTAGTACTGAAATGGTAGGTTAACTGTAGCTTAAATAGCTTGCATACAACTTTATCTTGAGGGTCCACAATTCTGCTGTCTACTGACTAAAATCCAAAGTATTTCTAAATTTGTAACTTCTGTCTGTGGCTGAGTTGGGTTGTGAATTCCCTGCCATCATTACCCCACAGAATTATTTGCTTGTTTTCCCTTTCATTTTCAATCATCTGCTGTTGTGTGAGTCCTCTCTGTCATGAAGTGTATTCAGTGCAGACTCAGGCTGACATGCTAAGTTGCAAGGCAGACAGGCGTGGTACTGCTCCTTTTTTTTTCCACAATTGACTATTGATTTTCACAATCAATTATCTGTTTCTTTTTCTTTCTTTTTTTTTTTGTAATTTGATTATATTCATTGATAACCCTCATGTGCTCTTCCTGAGTGTCTTCAAACAAGGTGGTACGTACACTTTTTAGTGGCATTCTGTATGTTGTTATCTCTCCACCTCTCTGCTGAAGAGCAATCAAATTATTTCTCAACTTCATTAGTTTCTTTGGAAAAGCATGTTGACTCTATACAGTTTACTCATATCTATACTCACAATCATCACATACTTTTTCCTACAACTTTTTCTCCCATGGTTAATTTGAACATGGTCTCTTAACCATATTAATGTACCTATAAGTAACTTCAGAGTACTGAAACTTTATTTCATCAGTAATGGATTCAAATAAACTAATTTCTGCTGACAGCTTGATGTTTTCTCTACACTATTATTTTGTTTATCCCTTTAGTCAATCTGTCAACTAAAAAAATGAAGCCTTTTTCTCAAGAATAAATATCACCAACAATGATGCTGGCTGCCATTTCACTTTGCTACTTTTTATTTGTGTACAATTGTTGTAAACATCAACTTTTACTTTGAGCTGAAACATTTAGAAAAGAAACTGGAATGATTTTACCCAAGCCTAATGGCTTACCCATTTTCAGAATTAGGCTGGATAGGTAGAGTAACTCTTCTGTATTATATTCTGTGCAAAGCTGACAATGCTGCTCTACTCAGTTAGTGATTTATTTATTTACCAATAAGATATTCATAACATTTGCATTTTGTAGGAGTACTTTGTTCAGGTTCAGGAAGGTGTTTTAAAAATATTTTTCTGGCACATAATATTATGTGGTCTTATTAAGTAATTAAGCTGCCTTATTTCATTGTATTTTCATAATTAAAAACACTGATGTAATTGGCCATTTTATTTAGAATTATCTAGCCTAATTAAAAACAATCCCTCTCCGTCACTTGGTCATTCATTCCCACAGCTCCTCTGTTCCTGACGTGGAGTGTAGTGAACTCAATCCATTGGTGGAGTGGTTCCACTCAGGCTCTGCCGGCCACCACAGTTCTCCTCCTGCTGGGTGCTTGGGTGCTGGTGGGCTTCCCCCTCACCGTCATTGGAGGTATTGTGGGAAAGAACAGAGCCGGCAGCTTCCAGGCACCCTGTCGCACTCGCAACATCTCCAGACAGATCCCTACACAGCCCTGGTACAAACACACAGCTGTGCACATGGCCATTGGCGGCTTCCTGCCGTTCAGGTGAGTTGTCCTCGGGTGTGGAAAGGTTAAGCTTTATTTAAGGGAAAACTGAATAGCATTAAATGTTTCCTCTACATTCTGTATATTCTTAGGGCAGAGAAGTAAAAAAGTTTAGTACAGAATAAACACCGGAGGTAAAATGGCATCATATTTAAGGCTTCACTCTAAATTACAATTAATAATCAATAAAAACTACTTTTAGTGGAACAGGATGCCCCACAATCAGATTTTATTTATCAAGAATTAGTGTAGGATCATTTATTGTAAAATATCATTGAGGGACCATTGAGCTTTAAGGATTTATCTACCCCAATAGAAAATGTTGAAAGTAAAGCCTCTTGAATTCCTATTCATTACACTAATTCCTCCTTTCCATCAATTTTCTTTCTCAGTGCCATTTCAGTGGAGCTGTACTACATTTTTGCCACAGTTTGGGGCAGAGAGCATTACACCCTCTATGGCATCCTGCTGTGTGTCTTCGCAATCCTCCTCTCAGTGGGCGCCTGCATCTCTGTGGCCCTCACCTACTTCCTGCTGTCAGGTGAGGACTACCGGTGGTGGTGGCGGAGTGTATTGAGCACAGGTTCCACAGGCCTCTTCATCTTTGTCTATTCCATTTTCTACTACCGGAACCGGTCTTCTATGAGTGGCCTGGTTCAGAGCACAGAGTTCTTTGGCTACTCTCTGCTCACAGCGCTTGTCTTCTCGCTGATGCTGGGCAGTGTGTCATTCTGGGCCTCATTGGCATTTATTCGCTACATCTACCGTAGCCTCAAGATGGACTAGACATGAAATGTGCATACACACACACAGCTCTAAACAAACATTTCGTCATAGCACACATGGACAATCTTCATTCTCCTCTCTTGCTCTTTCAGTCATACACACACACACACCTGCACTGTTATGGTGTTAATGGGAGGAGAAACAGAAACAGGGGCCTTTACCTTGATTTTACAGGAGCTACTGAACTACTGGAGCTTTCATTGTTGGAATAAGAAATGGATGGGTGGATAGATAGATGGATGAAAGGCAAGTAGGGGAGGGGGCTATTTCCATCAGTAGGGGATGTGTAAAATGCACAATGAGATCCGAGTGAGTGGAATTAATATTGTATGATGCAGTGTGGCATCATCTGCTCTGGTTCTTACTTCACGGTCTATCAAGGCTTAGCAGGATCTACACATTCTTTACAGAAAGTTTTGTCAGGCTATTCAAGTAAAAATAGCAGATATTATGTTTTGCACTAGTCCTGCTAAGCTCATGGCCCTGCAGTGCATAAGGACTGTTGATACCTTGTAGATTCAAGAGCTGTTGCAAACCGTGGGTGATGGGAGCAATATTGTCATTGTTATGTTATTGGTCCCCATTGACTGTGATTTTGGTTCTACTGTAAATATTGTCTTTTCAATAAAGTGCTTTTTAATACAATGATGCCAGCAAACAACTCTGGGCTGATTTTTTTTTTTTTTTTTTTAAAAAACCAAGACTTTGTATTTTTCCCCTTTATTTTATAAGGGTAACACTAACCTAAATTGTGTTAGCTAAAGATGCTACACTTTTCATGTCCAACGCTTTTTTGAGCTGTTGGACATGTTTGATGCATATCTACTGCCTCCTAGTCTTGATAGCTAGTATTGGAGTATGGCATTTAAAATTAGCTGCTAATAGCAAAACTATCACACCATGTGTATCATACTCTATTCAATCACAAATTAGAGAGGAGTAATGTGAATGTATGTTATCAAGGTCACCATGTTATGCTTACAGCAAAACATTCAAAGTGAAATGAAGACAATTTTTCAAGTTTAAGTGAACTTGTATTTATAATAAAAAAAATAAAAAAATAAAAATGTGTAGCATATCAGACCTGTATCAGTACTTTGCCTTTTAAAAAAAAACAAAAACAAACAAAAAACAATGTAATACAAAGAATGCATCCAACGTGGACTCATCTAGTATCACCAAGCGCAAAGAACACACCAACATACCTTAAATAGTTGCATATAAAAATAAAACTTCAAGATCAAACAGTAAAATAATTTTGAACAGTATGTGTATGAACAAGGCATATGTACACCAGCCAATCAAAAAAAAAAAAAAAAAGACCTCAGTTAATTACAAACTACATTCACATTTACAAACAGTAAAGATGGCTGTCAGGTAACATTTACAGAAATGCTTATGAGCTCAAACAACTGCTTGCTGGAATGATGTACTATGGCTGTGTTTAAAGACTTTCAGCTGTCGACAGGCTCCTCATCTTTGGTTTCAAAGCTCATATCATGCCCAGTGTTACTTGCAGATAAGTTGAATACATTGGGACTGTATTCATACTGGCTGACACCTGGGGGCATGGACCAGCCAGTTGCCTGGGGCCTTGTGGACACTGCAGTCTGGGATGAAGTGGACGACCAGGAGTGGTACCCAGGAGGTCCAGCGGCACTGCCCATAGCAGCCAAATAAAAGGCCACGTTCTGAGGAGCAGTCTTCTTTAAGGCTGCCTCCACTATGTGCTGGTTGTAATGCTCCTTGAGCTGGGGTTGGGCCTCTCCCTGATACTGCAAGATAAAACATTCTAGTAATAGTATCAAATTCATATAGTGATCTATATGACGACAATATATTGTTTGATTGTTTTTTGTCTTCACTTTGAGGGGCCATAACCAGGCTATCATTAGGCCTTCATTAAAAGACATCTTGCCCTATGCCCAAGCCTGGTTCTCAGTTATCAGTTAAAAAGAAACCTGGGCAGGACAATGAAAGAATAAAGGAAAATGCATTATTCACAATCCAGTGAAATGCATAGTTCTTGTTCAGAATTACATGAACAAAATATCTATTTTAATAATAATTGCATATGAACAAATTTTAATTACTACAAATAATGGGAGCTACTCACAGATGGGATATGTGAGGGAATGTTGGTGTATATGGTTCCATTAAGTGGGCTGTCCTTGTTGATTGTATAGCGCTCAGACACCCAGCTGGTATCTTTCTGATGCCTTCTTAGCTTCATCCTTCGGTTTTGAAACCAAGTCTTCACCTAGAAACTCGAGGGAGATCCCAGCTGATCACAGAGTGAACATGAATTCAATTTTGTTGTGCTTGTTATCCAACAAACTTCTCAAATTCCTCACCTGTTTGTAGGTCAGTCCTGTCATTTCCGCCAGGTTCTTCATTTCAGCTGGGGTGAGGTACCTCTGCACGCTAAAGCGCTGGACAAGAGCATTCATCTGACTCTCTGAGAAGGCAGCCCGGACCTTTCCTTTAGGGTTATTTCCAACAGTATTACTTAGCTTATTAGTGGCAGTTAAGGGTACGTGTAAAGAGGGGATGTTGTTGGTGCTTTTATTCCTTGTGACAGCAAAGGTCTGTGGCTCCTCCACCAGAGAGCTGGAAACATCCTTGCTGGCAGTGGAGCTCCTGCTGCCTGCCTCGTTGCCAAGATCTTTCTTTGTCCATGTAGCAGAGTCTATCTGGGGCAGACTTCCTCCTCTGCTACTGCTAGAACTCCATGGCTCTAAGTGAGGGGGAACAAACAATGACTTAAGTAAGCAAGTCTACATGGTCAAGAGGGATCATAACATTCATTTGTCTAAGTATGGAGTTTTGTTTTTCAGCTGAAGTTCACAAAAGAGACCATTATAGTCATCATTATAGTACATTAAAGTTTGTATACAACAGGAAAAAAAACAAAAAACATCTCATTGAACTTCATTCCTTAGATTAATTAATTTTGTTGTATTGGCACAAGTCTCAAATTCTGTCACAGGATATAGACACTTGGCTTCTGCCAAGTAAAAAAATAAAAATAAAAAAAAATAAAAAACTGTGGCAGAATATTTGGAATATTCAATTAAAGCCAAGAAGAAATTGAATTGGACTGAATAACCAATTCTGGAGGAAGAAATCGTCGCTTCAAGCATCCAAAGGGGAGATGCAAGCACTGGCACAAGGCCTCAAGTTACAGGTAATTGTGAAAGTTGCTACAGGGCCACAGACGTTGGCCGAGTTTCTCTTATATTATAACCTCCTTTATAAAATGTGGTTCAGAATTTTAAACCTGGTGAGGTGTGCGGCTCCGAGTCGCTAGTTGAATCGCTCCCTGCTCGCCTGACCCCATGTGCCCGTGCATCGTAGGCAGCCCGGTGTGGTCTGGCCCGGAACAGACGGCCTGCCTGGGTGTCACCGAGGTACACCACCCCGGAACCCTGGTAGTGGTGATGGCCGTTTACGGCATGCTGCTCCGGACTGCCAGGTGGAGACTCGTCCCGGGTCCTGGCGGTGGTGGCGTAGTAGGCCTGTGTTACCCCGGTGTTGTAGTTGTTCAAGTCCGTGACTCCGGCTTCGCCCCAGCAGGTCAAGTTCCCCTGGTTTTGCTCAGGCGCAGGTTGGTACATAAGGCCATAAGCATAGGCATGGTAAGAGGGGTTGTAGTTGTAACTTATCTGCGCCTTCCAGTCTGCCATTTCTCAGATTTTGAGCGTAGCGATAAAAATGTAAAAACAAAATACAAGATACGGTCAAATATTGTTGTCAAAATTGATTAAACTCAAGCGAGACAAACCCACATGAGCTAGGGGGCAAATTAAGGCAAGCCAATTAACTGCAAAAACTTAAAGCACTCTCCCAGAGCCTGTTTATAAAGGTAGCTGTGGGTGTGGGCAAGAATGTAGGTGTGTGTTTTCATTTGAGCCAATCTCCATGGGCAGCAGTAAATCCATTTTATTGGCCACGTAGATCAATTTGCTATTTTTTACTTTTGGAGCCAATAAAAAAAGTTAAACATTAAAAGGTTCCTTAAAAACAACCATTTTACATTAACCCTCTTCTTTAACACTGTCACTGAAGGGGCTTTAAATTCAAAATGTTCATATATGATATAGGCCTACTGAATATGTAGAATTACTTATATTATTATATTATATATAATTATCTTGATGTCTAGATTGCATGGTTGTACCCACCTCTGAGGTCACTGGTGTCCAGACCTCAGTCTTTTTTCAGAGTTGCATAAAATAAAAGTAATGAAATGATTGTCTAAAAAACTCCATTTAAGTGTTGTGAAGATATTGTACAACGCCAAGATCACCGACTTTCTAATCTGATCACATCATTGCTTGCTTCTCACCAGAAATGCATGCCAATTGCGCACAGCTAAATTGGAAACTACCAGACATTGTAATGATTTCTAAGGCAAAGTACGGCTTGAAAACATTACAACATCTTTATCGGTTTTATAAATGATTATCCAGGGTCTATAGTTTATGAAAGTTTAGAGTTGTTAGACTCTAGCATTCTTGAAGTGCTTCTTCTGAACATTTCTGAAGGCCGGCTCTTTTCTATTCTTGATCAGTGAATTTGTATAGGCACAGCATTTTAAACCGTTATAGAAAATTATTCTGTAGTGAGGTTTTCAAATGTGGACCATTGAATAGATGTGAAAGTCAGTACAGTCAGTAGACTATTTTTGATTAAATAATGTAGGCAGATAGCACTGATAGATTCCTCGCTCAGATTTACTTGATGTGTCCTTTCTGAGTGTAAGTGGTGGGTGCACTGCTGATTACAGCTGTTGACCAGTGCTTAAGGTATTAGGTAATAATTAAAAATTAAAATTGTCAAGACGAAATGGTCCAAATAGCTCATAGCCTATATTGAGCCATTTGATTCTAAAGTCCATGTGGATGCCGGTGTTTTGCATTACATCCCCCCCTTTCTCAGACCAAGTGAGTGTTGGATGTTTGAAATTCACACTGTCAAGCTAAAATGGCCGAAAAAGGAACGTCTATTCATTCATGCACTTGGTTCATTGTTAAGCGTTGCTGTTTTTTGAGCTGCCAAGATTTTCATCCCTGGTTTTTTAGCCAAGATGAATGTTATATCAACCCAAAATTCACAATGATAAGCTAACACAGTCCGAAATATAATGTGGATAACATTATTTGATACTGAAATGTCTGTAATGAAATACAAGCAGGGGGTACATTATTTGGCATGGCTTATTTTGGAGCTGCTGAGATTTGCATCCCCTGGTTTTTTAGCCAAGATGAATGTTATATGTATGAAATTCACCGTGATAAGCTAAAACAGCGTGTCTGTATTGAAATACAAGCAGGGGGTACATTATTTGGCATGGCTTATTTTGGAGCTGCTGAGATTTGCATCCCCTGGTTTTTTAGCCAAGATGAATGTTATATGTATGAAATTCACCGTGATAAGCTAAAACAGCGTGTCTGTATTGAAATACAAGCAGAGGTGCATTATTCGGCATGAAAGTGGTCTGATCAAAAGAATTAAGTGTTCAGTGAAATGTTTTTTTGTATGTTTGTCTGGTTAAGGGGTATATTGAACTCTGGTCCACACTCCAACATAGGTGGCAGTAATGCGCCTCAACCCTAGTTGCCACCTACCATATAACGGAAAAAGAAGAAGAGGAAGAAGGAAGTCCTAGCTGTAGTCCAGGTGGAAGCAGGAATGATGCCACTTCATTTGAGAAGACACCAGCTAACAGATGTGTATTGGACATCACTGAAAGGAGAAGGTTCCCATCCCACAAAATAAAATTTTAGGAAAAGTTGCTTTTATTGGGAAGGAGACAAAATTGCAGATGAGTTGATTCTCAAAACACATACAGTAAATACAACCCAACAGTATTTTTTGCAGCAATTCTTTTATGGATTTTATGGATTTCACTTCTGGTGATGGAAAGAAATAATATCAAATATAACTTCAGAGAGCAGGTTGATATTATGGAAAGACCATCTGGATATATACAGACGGGTCAAAACATGGAATCAGGTGGGGTTGGAGCATGGTTTGTAATAGGCTACCAAAATTAGAAATATCAGAATCTAAAAGGGTTTCAGATCATATTGTGGTATTTGCAGCAGAGATGACAGAAGTAGTAATCTTGCTACAATGGAGGCAAACTAGACAAGAAGAAATAGTAATTACCTGTTCAGATTCAAGTTAAGTACTAGTAAGTAACAACCACAAAACAAAACCACAGATCAAGCAGCCAGTATACTTTACGAAGCACTTCTGCTATATTCCCACATAGTGGAAATAGGGATGCCAATTAAATTTGTCTGGGTTCCAGCACATGTATGGGCATAAGTGGGCAATGAAGCAGCAGACAATGTGGCTAAACAGGCATTAAACAGGAACAAGGTGGAAGTGGTAATTAGCAAAATGAAGCAAATATGATAGTAATATCAAAAAAGAAAAATAATACTCAAGACAAATCCAAAGGGTTTCTGGGTTGTACAATATCCTGGTGAAAGCCTCTTACAGACCTCTCCTTTTAGGTAAACTGTGGAGAAAGGACTTTATCCCAATTCCTGGAACAACTGGAAAGTTGTATGGACCAATTTATCCTTGTCATCAAGAAACCCAAACCACCAGATGATACATTATAACGGGGGTTATCTCCCTCCCCACAGGCTTCACCAAATAAAAAAAAGAGCAGACCCCTACTGTTCCTTTTGTACAGATGACACCATTGGCACATTTATTCATATGATTTGGGACTGCCCAGAGGTCAGAACTTTTTGGAAAAGAGTGTTCTGTATTCTCTCCACTCTGTTGAGGCTACAGATTCCTAAATCACAGGACATACTACTCCTCAATCATACCTCAGCACAGAAGCTAAACAAAAGCAGACATTTACTTTTCACTGGGCTCACTGCAGCCAAAAGGATGGTGGTCAAACCCCTGCACTCCTTATCAATTAAAGAATGGCTATAAGCATTCAGAGAGACTGACCAACTAGAGCTTTCCTTTGTAAGGTTCAAAGCATCAAAACCCCAAATATTACAGAACTGCAGGAAAAAAAATCAGACAATTCCTCAAAGTTACATGAATTTCTGGTATTTGCTATGTGTTATACCCATGTGTATGTGTATACATCTGGGTATTTAAATGCCTGTATATATGTAGGTATACATGCGTATGCATATGTATGCATATATGTATGTATATGTGTGCATATATGTATATGTATATATATGCCTTTTTAATGTGTATATGTGGGTGCAGAAGGTGCAGGGGCCCATGCATGCATGCATGCACATATATATGTGGACATATGGGTGCATGTACAGATTTGATATTTCAATGGTATGAAACAACTTGAATTGACTTTATCAATAATCTGGGGTGGGGAATGGGGATAATGGGAATTTGGGAATAATTTATTATTATTATTATTATTATTATTGCTATTTTTTTATTTTGTTCATATTTTGTAATTATTATTATTACTTATTATTTATTTTATATTATTCTTATTATTTTTTGTTATGTAATTTTTTTTCTCTTTGCATGCTTGTAGATGGAGCTGGGGAGCTCTCAATATACTTGCACACTTGACTTACTACATTTTGCATATATTTCATCTCTCCAGTAATATTTTGTGTTGTTACTTCCTGTCCGTTATGCAATAAATAATTGATGACAAAAAATAAAAAAGAAGTCTCTACATATAGGGACACTGAGACAGGAAGACACTTGTATAATGAGCAGAGTCATGAGAAACAAAGACAATAGGTAAAAAGAGAGGAAAAGAAATTACATTCTCAAGGTTAAGAATAGGACATGCAGGGTTAAATGCAACTATGCACTTAATGGGAAAACACAACACAGGGCAGTATGAAGGATGTAAAGAGAGAGACAGAGGTGAACATGTATTAACAAGATGTGGAAAATATCAAAGGGCCAAAGAAAATCAGCAAAAATGTAGAAACGGGAGAGTGCAAGAGACAAGTTTAGAAAAATTGTTACATGTAGATATAAAAGACAGTAGGGCAGCAATCATTCGTTTTTTCAAAGAGGCTGAAATAAAAAATAAAATTAAAAAAAAATATATTTGATAGTATGTGTGTCTGTATTTATAAATGAGCGCATGTAATTGAACCTTGTGCGGAATGGAAACTGCTCATCCCTTTGCAGCGTTTTTGCAGTTTTCGCTCCAGCCAAGTAGGTGGCGGTAATACACCTAATTGTTGGATGTCAACCACCTCACCAAAGAAGAAGTAGTAGTAGTAGCAGTAGTAGTAGTAGTAGAAGAAGAAGAAGAGGAAGAACTGTCCGGTTCCGTCCCACGTGCAGGCAGTTGAACCGTTAACAGATCAGACGGAAATCGAACCTGTTAGTATTCAGCTCCTAGGTTCGATAACTAAAAATAAATATCCGACAATTTCGAAGTGAATTTTCACGGCTAACTCGATAGCTAGCGATTGAACCTGTCCACGGGGACATCGCTAGTACCTACACCGCGAAAGGACAACTAGTCTGTCTAGGTTTATTAGGAATATTAACGTTAACAGAAGCTGATACCTCTGAGCTATCGAGATGCCAGCGGAACTTGAGAAAATTCTTTTACAGCTTACACAGCCCGACAATGCAGTTATTCAGCAGGTGATGCCACATTAACTTTGTTCACGTTCGCAGTAGTTTGTAATCCAGATGACAAATTTGAAAATCGACGGTTAAAGCTAACTGTTGTCGAATTAAGCTAGGTAATCAGCTAAGTTAACGTGGTAACGTATGATTAACAAACTGTCAGAACATTGGTCATGGCATATAGGACCGATTTTCTTACGTTAGCCGCTTACTGTCAGTGAAGTGACTTCATTGAGAAAAGGGAAAATTTAAAGCTTGGGCTGGGAATCTTTTGGCTTCACGTTTAAATGTATTGCTGTCCTGTGATTCTACAATAATGTATATGTGGCAGTCAGTCGAACTAAGTAAGATCTTTCTTGTCCTTTTTAGGCCACAGCCCAGCTGAAACGGGCTTTCGAAGACCCAGCCATTATTCCAGCGCTGTGTGCTGTCATGAGTGGCTCCCAAAATCCACAGGTATTGTGTGTGTGAGAGAGAAGTGTGTGAATTTACTTATCCCATGGGATCCAAATATAATTTCCAGTGTGTATGAGAGAGAAAGAGAGTGATGGGTCTCAGCTCTTGTCTGTCAAAATGATAAAAAAAACTATTGATCCCTGCAAGGAAATTGATTTGTTACAATTGCAGAACACACAAGAAAGAGGAAGAAAAAAAGTAAAAACTACAATAAAATGGTACACAGTGAGTGAAGTGGAAAATATACTTATGCAAATGTATAAAAAGTTATGTAAGGGGTAGCCAGGCCTCTTTAACATTAACATTTAGCAGGTCCATGGTCCTGTCTCTTCTGGAGTTTTGCGAGGAGAGGTGAGATCGAAATGTGGCCAGTGGTAAGCTGGTAGTGGTGGAGCGGCTTATGCCAACCCTTTTCAGCGACAACCTGAAGATATCCACCAAGTTTTATAATCGGACAAATGATTAATAAGTTATGACCAATTTTAACTAAGCCTCGCCCTTTGCAAAGACATTTCGATCCATGGCGGGCATGTTTTTTCGACCAATCATGCTCATTTGTAATACAAATCTCAGTCACCCAAAGCTGTATACCAAATTTGGCATTGATAAAGTAAATATTCGAGAAGTTCTATTAATTTTAAATTTTTTTAATGTTATGCTACATAGCTCAAAATTCATAATGGTAGTCGCTATTATCACAGAGCCTTTTTGTAGAGAATATTGACCTGTAGCTGTGAGGTACATTTGAAAATGATGGGACTCTCGGTGTGGCGGGGGCAGCCTTTCAAACTCTTTACAGTTTTGACTCTTAATTATAGTGCCACCATATGGCTGAACAGGATCATATTTTTTGTAAAGCATTTACACACCATTTGGAGTTATGATACCAATTTCGTGTGTCTTGTCAAGATGTAAATACCTGGAAATAAAAGCTGAAACGTTGATCTCTTGTCTCATATTCATCTTTTGATGTCAAACCCAAATGTTTTCAGTCTGCAGCAAAAAATAAAGGAATTGACCTCACTGTTCCAATACTGTTGGAGGGGAGTGTACATTGAATTGTGGCAGGCAACTTAAACTTAGTATTAATTTAATACTACAAATAGTAAGTTATTACATAAATGGGAAAACAAGTCAGATATAAGGTTTGGTATCTTAATGATTTTAACGATACTACTACTCTTACTGATACTGCTTATTGATCCAGTACTTTAACAGTACTCTTATCGACACTTTTTGAGGAAGACACTGTCTGTTGTGTGTATCTGTCACTGAAACAATAGCCCCGCTCCCCTGCCCTCTGCTCACAAACAGCAGGCAGGCAAAGAGAGAGAGACAGATCTCTCGTCTTTTGTGAGAATAGTGAAAATATATCATACATAGACGGATATTTGATGGAGTTAGTGAAATAAATGTGCAAGATAACGTTTATCTACCGGAGAAAAAATAAAACAAAAAAAAGGCGACTGCTCAAGTATCGATAGCAGAACCGTTAAGGTTGGAGCTTTTTCATACTGCGGTCTTGAATAATGTATCCTCGAGGCCTGTTCAATACCGGGGCACGGTACCCATCCTTAGTCAGATATCGGCTTGACATTTGCAAAGGCATGAGCAATCATCGATGATTCTAATGGTCTGCTATCATCAATATCATCGTCCATCGTCACAACCCTAGTAGGGATGTCACAATACCATTAATGGTAGTGGGTACTATTACCAACAAAATTCCATGCTTCTCAATACCAAATTGGATACCACAAGAAAAAATAGAAAACAGAGGCTGCTGCACACACAGTGTGCTCACACATACACACACACACCTCCATATAGTCAGTGTGCAAGCTTAGATTGACTAACCTGGTGACACCTCAGTGGTGTGAAAAAATAATTTAAACTGTCAGTATTATATTTTGACAGACTGAATGGTAATGACTGTAGCTTACTAATGTTGTGAGTACGCAGCTCACGTCATGAGCTGTCGCTATATTAGCCTAAACAGGATAACATAAGCCTTTGTGATTGTTGTGTGTGGAATGGTGGAAGTGTAATTAAGGCAAAAAAAAGTCATTTTCAAAAGGCCACGCCCAATATATATAATCTTGGCCATAACCCATTAAACATTGGTCCGATCATCATGAGACTTGGTCCATATCTTCGGGACAGGACAGGGGCATACCAATGCATTTTGAGCCTGACCTCTAGGGGGCCAAAATGCCAAAAATACTTATCTAAAAATCGGTTGAAAAGATTTTCACCAAAATTGGTACACATGTTCTGGAGGCGAGTATTAATGAAAATATGAAGTACCCTATTGATTGATGATCAATCTGCAGAGAGCTGAACGAGCCAGACACATCAAAATTGGTATCATAACTCCAAATGGTGTGTAAATGCTTCACCAAAAATATTGTCACATTCGACTATATGGTGGCACTATAATTAAGAGTCAAATTTTTTTTTTTTTTTTTTAATTTGAAAGGCTGCCCCCGCCACACCGAGAGTCCCATCATCTTCAAATGTACCTCACAGCTATAGGTCAATATTCTCTACAAAAAGGCTCTGTGATAATAGTGACTACCATTATGGATTTTGAGCTAAGTAGCATAACATTAAAAATACTAAAATGAGTAGAACTCGAATGTTTACTTTATCAATACCAAATTTGGTATACAGCCTTGGGTGACTGAGAGGCACATTTGTATTAAAAATGAATGAGATCGGTCTAAAAACATGGCTGCCATCAACTGAAATGTCTTTGCGAAAGGCAGGGCTTAGCTAATATTGGCCATAACTCATTTACCGTTTATTCGATCATCATAAAACTTGGTAGATATCTTCAGGTTATTATAGAGAATGGGACAACCAAAGCATTAAATAGCTAAAATTCAGTTGCTTCTCTCAGTTGAGCGAGTTTTCTTATCAATCTACACACAATACCCCATAATGATGAAGCAAAAAAGGTTTTTTAGAAATTTTTGCAAATTTATTAAAAATAAAAAACTGAAATATCGCATGTACATAAATATTCACACCCTTTACTCAGTACTTTGTTGAGGTATCCTTGGCAGCGATTACAGCTTCAAGTCTTCTTGGGTTTGAAGCTACAAGCTTGGCACACCTGTATTTGGGGTATTTCTCCCATTCTTCTCTGCAAATCCTCTCAAGCTCTGTCAGGTTAGATGGGGAGCGTCGCTGCACAGCTATTTTCAGGTCTTTCCAGAGATGTTCAATCGGGTTCAAGTCTGGGCTCTGGCTGGGCCACTCAAGGATATTCACAGACTTGTCCCGAAGGCACTCCTTCGTTGTCTTGGCTGTGTGCTTAGGGTCGTTGCCCTGTTGGAAGGTAAACCTTCGCCCCAGTCTGAGGTCCTGAGCGCTCTGGAGCAGGTTTTCATCAAGGATCTCTCTCTACTTTGCTCCGTTCAGCTTTCCCTCGATCCTGACTAGTCTCCCAGTTCCTGCCGCTGAAAAACATTCCCACAGCATGATGCTGCCACCACCATGCTTCAACGTAGGGATGGTATTAGCCAGGTGATGAGAGGTGCCTGGTTTCCTCCAAACGTGACGCTTGGCATTCAGGCCAAAGAGTTCAATCTTGGTTTCATCAGACAGGTGAATCTTGTTTCTCATGGTCTGAGAGGCCTTTAGGTGCCTTCTGGCAAACTCCAAGCGGGCTGTCATGTGCTTTTTACTGAGTAGAGGCTTCCGTCTGGCCACTCTACCAAAAATGCTTGATTGGTGGAGTGCTGCAGAGATGGTTGTCCTTCTGGAATGTTCTCCCATCTCCACAGAGGAACACTGGAGCTCTGTCAGAGTGACCATCGGGTTCTTGGTCACCTCCCTGACCTCCCCCGATTGTTCAGTTTGACAGGGCGGCCAGCTCTAGGAAGAGTCCTGGTGGTTCCAAACTTCTTCCATTTACGAATGATGGAGACCACTGTGCTCTTCGGGACCTTCAATGCTGCAGAAATGTTTTTGTATCCTTCCCCAGATCTGTGCCTCGATACAATCCTGTCTCGGAGGTCTACAGACAATTTTCTTCCATTTACGAATGATGGAGACCACTGTGCTCTTCGGGACCTTCAATGCTGCAGAAATGTTTTTGTATCCTTCCCCAGATCTGTGCCTCGATACAATCCTGTCTCGGAGGTCTACAGACAATTACTTTGACTTCATGGCTTGGTTTCTGCTCTGACATCCATTGTCAACAGTGGGACCTTATATAGACAGGTGTGTGGGGCGTCGTGTGGCGTAGTGGTCTAAGCAGGCGCCCCATGTGTAGAGGCTACAGTCCTCGCTGCAGTTGGCCCCGGTTTGAGTCCTGCATCGGACGGCCTTTGCTGCATGTCATTCCCCCTCTCTCTGCCTCCCCATTTCCTGTCTCTCTCTACTGCACTATCAAATAAAGGCATAAAAAAAAAAAAAGACAGGTGTGTGCCTTTCCAAATCATGTCCAATCAATTGAATTTACTACAGGTGGACTTCAATCAAGTTGTAGAAACATCTCAAGGATGATCAGTGAAAAAAGGATGCACCTGAGCTCACTTTTGAGTGTCATAGCAAAGGGAGTGAATACTTATGTACATGCGATATTTCAGTTTTTTATTTTTAATAAATTTGCAAGAATTTAAAAAAAAAAAACTTGTTCGCTTTGTCATTATGGGGTATTGTGTGTAGATTGATGAGGAAAAAAAAGGAATTTAATCCATTTTGGAATAAGGCTGTAACATAACAAAATGTGGGGGAAGTGAAGGGGTGTGAATACTTTCCGGATGCACTGTATGTAAACTATCTGAAATCTTTTCCTCATATTACCTCTTAGATTCGTCAGTCAGCTGCAGTCATGCTGAGATTGAGAGTAAAGAAACATTGGAAGAAGATTAGCCCTAACGACAGAGAGAGGTTTGTTCATAACTTTCCAGTGAAAAATTTCACACTATTGTAACATTACACCCAGTTGTTATAGTTGAAATTAAGTTGAAAATGATTTCTAATTATGATTGCTTTGCTCATACAGCCTTAAGGTGGTGGTGTTGCAGGCCTTCATGCAGGAAACAGAGTAAGCTATTCCTTCTATATAACAATAATTTACTTTGTCTTCAATTTCTCAGATTTTTTTGTTCTAAATTAAACTGACACAGAGAAAGATACAGATGAAACAGATGTTACTTGAAGTTACTTGATGTATACCCATATTACTTATACACACAGTACCAGTCAAAAGTTTGGACACACTTTCCCATTTTGGGAAAAATGGGCACAATTTTCCATTTTGGGAAAGTGTGTCCAAGCTGTATGTAGCTATACATACTTGAGAAATGTCGTGAATGAATAAACAGGGAGTCCTGTCTATATCTGTTTCTGTTACAGGCACACAGTGCAGCACTCTCTCTCCCAGCTGTGTGCAGTGATGGTTAAACATGAGACACCAGACCGCTGGCCTGCCCTACTGCAGCTCCTCAATCAATCCACCAAGAGTAGCAACCCTCATGACAGACAGGTACAGGACTCATAGAACAGTTAGGAATTTAGACAAGGTGTTTAGAGATGTTCAAACAATTCAGACTCATGTTACATTGTATTACATGGTCTTTGTCAATAACATCCTAAGAATGTAAATGCTCTTTTGCAGTGATGTTGCTAGGTACGCGTCCTGCGTCCCTGACGCATTAAAATCTGAAAGGACGCAGTAAACTGACTATCCATGCGTCCCAGGGACGCAACTCATTTTTCCCATGAAAAACGAAACATTGTGAACAACTCGTGTTTAAAATCACAGTAACTAGCAAAAGTAACTTCGCTGTCAGCAGACCAGGCAAGTGCTGTTTCAACCCTCTGCGCATCTACTCCGCGCAGACGTGATCCCCCGTGTACAGTATCGCGACATGCTAGTTTAGCCACTACCACAACAATTAGCCAGTCACCGCGGATTTCATTTCAACAATTAAAGATACGAACTTCATAGTAGTAAATAAACTCATGTTTCCACTGCTCGATGCTGTGTTCACTCATGTCAACAATGTTTTAACGTCTTGGGGACATGCTGTAATGAAATAAATAAAACATACTCCGGAGCTTAATAAGCTGCTGACAATACACCACAAACATATCTGCATCACTTTATTTTTCTCAACAGACTTTCCACTGTTTTAGTTAAGTTTCATTTGTGTACTAAAAGTTTCACAGTGATTGACTCAGTTCATTTGATTTAGTTGATGTTCAGACAAGAAGATTTTGGTCTTATTTTGGTGAAAATTTATTTGTTGACTCTGTCATGGGGATGAGAATGTTTTGTTTATGTGTTAAAATCAGCACCATTTTGTTTTCATTTGAATTTTAGTAATTTATTTTAGTGCTATTTATGTTGCTACAAAAATGCTATTTTATTTGAATTTTGTATGTCATGCCGCTGTGACAGTTGTTTTGCAATAAACTTTTCAGATTTGGAATCTTATTTGTTTAATTTCAGATACATTTTGAACATACATGAATATATCCGTTAATTATAACCATATCATACCACCATCAAAGGAGTTTAATACTACAATTTAAGAAATAGAAAAATATAAGAAATGAAAAAAATTTATATGGGACCCATTGAATTTCCCAGGGACCCACTCAAATCACCACCTGTGGGTCCCAGGGACTCACTACATTGAAAACCTATCAACATCACTGCTTTTGTCCTAACAGGTTGGCCTCCTGCTGCTGAATAAAGTGATGGATTCCAACCCAGAGGCCTTCAAGCCTCATTTCTGCCAGCTGCTGCAGCTGTTTAGTGCTATACTGCAGGACCACAAAAACCCAACAGCCCTGTACTACTGCATCCTAACCCTCACAGCCATAACTGCATACACTGGCTCAGAAGAGATGGTAGTATTATTGTTTTCCCCTTGATATCTCGCAAGTACAGTTTGAAATAGTATATAGACATTCAAACCACCTTAGATTGGATAGATTTCGATCTCTTAATGCATGACCTTCTGATACATCATAATGCAAGCTAGTTAACAAAATCCCTACCATAAATCTAACCATAGTCTTAGCCCTAAATTGTATCTAAAATATGGTCAATTTGAATACCTAGAACCTACACTTTTTAATGTCTGAAGTGACATTTTTCTCTCTACAGAACCAGATGCATTCTATCATCCCAAGTCTGATTGTTGCTCTGAAACACCTCATCAAAGCAGACCAAGTAAACTGTGATATGTTAAAGACATATAATGACAAGTGTTGCTGTTTTCTGCTGCCAGTCAAGTGTATGGATAAATCAGACTTGTTGAATTATTGGGTTTGTTTGTGTCTGAATAGGACCAAGCCAGTGAGGCCATGGAAGTGTTCAATGAGCTCATGGAGAGCGAGGTGTCTATCATCGTCCCTCATGTTGCTGACATTGTCCGCTTCTGCTTGGAGGTAGGAGATTAATGTCTTTATAATGTATTTCCTCCCCAGTTTTGTGTTCTGAATTTCATTTTAACTTAACAAAATATTGTTTATCTGAAGCTATGGGCCATACATGAGAGTTTTAACTGTTGAACTGGCAAATGATGTTCGTTCCCTAAAGCTCGATGAGAACTTAACATATGTGTTTGTATCAGGTCGGCAGTGACACTGCACTGAGAGACTCTGTGCGAGTGAAAGCCCTCTCTTGCATAGCCTTCCTCATCAAGTTGAAGAGCAAGGTAAAGTCACCCCTCAGTTACTATGAATAAATTGCCTATATATTTCCTTTTGTTTGTGATGAGTAATAAGTGTCAAGAATACAAGTCATGGTGCACCTCATGGACACCCTGCCTGCTTCAGAAATGCTTGCACAATAAGCTCTGTGGGAATGTCTTCCCAACTTTCTTTGATCCACTCAGTGACACAGTGACCAGTGCAGGTCTCTTCATGTTTCCATTAGGTGTAAAAGAGCGATCACCTGAAAGCCAGTCCACCCATTTCTGCCTAACCCAGCCTTTAAAAGGCTTGTTCAGGGGCACGCTCAACTGGTAGAGCATATACCACTTAGGCTCAGTCCTTACCGCAGCAGCCATGGGTTCGAATCCAACCCATGGCCCTTTGCTTCATGTCATCCCCTCTCTCTCTCCCCAACATTCCTATCATTCTCTCTCTGTCCCTATCTGAAATAAAGGCAACAAAAAAAGGCTTGTTCACTCCAACGTGCAGAGCCTGCAAAATACTAAGGTCATCCTGCCTGGAATGATGGACACGTCTGTTTTCAAAGCTTTCAGCCCTGAATGCATTCATCCTTTTCATGCACCCCTACGGAGACACCGACTGGTATGTGCTCTTTGCGGACCGTTGTACTTTTGAAGATGACCAGTGGCTGCAGTTTTGTTCCATCTGCACAACATGACAAGACTATGGTGAAATGAGATTTCTCATGTCCGGACTTTTTAATATGTACTGTTTTCTCGCCTGTTTTATTAACAGTGCGATAGGGCGGCATATCAAAGCACATGGAAACGTCATCCATGTTCCCTATCTGTCCGAGTTAATTGGAATTCTTCTGATGCACTTTAATTGTGAAGTGCTGGAATTTCCTAATTTTCTCTTCATAGTCTCTTGGCATCTTTTGCGAAATGTGTGTTCTTCTGTGAAGTTACAGTCCTTTTCTCTTCATAATCCTATCACACCAGCTAGCGCAGCCATTGTAATTTGGCTCGCCTAAATCTCTGGACACCTCAATTGCTTTAATGCGAGATCATATTTTTTGGCATGGGGATCAGACACTGTCTTTGCCCATCAATCAACTCAGAAACAACGTCCTCCACCCTTGGCCACAAACATTTTCTTCCTCTTTTAGCTCTTTTGTTTTTTCATGGCCTCAAGTTGAGCTTTGCCTCGCCACCAGTCACAAATCAATTTCTCGCTGACATTAAAGTCTTCCCGCATGGCAATTTCCATTGCATTCAGCAAAATCAACAACGTGAAGTTTTTGTGCAGCTTGTATAGTGTATTCTTCTAGTTTTCTCTGTTTTCGCCATGTTGAGTTTGTAACAGTAGGCTCGCACACTGTAAATACTGCTAGCTGTAACCTACAGCTAGTTGACTTCAGCCTAATCGTTGTGTGGCTACTGGCGGCTTATGCACTGCACTGTGACGACACATGCAAGCTCTAGTTTATAGCGTCACATGCTGGGTCTGCGTTGGATCCAACCCATAGGCCTATAAATAAATTAAGCAATATCCAGATCCAACTTTTCTCTTCATTTTACTGGTGTAAAGGACGCACTGGTTTATACGACGCACTCAAAGTAAAAAAAAAAATTGTTTTAACTGTGCGTTTTATTTACCAGCTTTTACGGTATTCATCTCCATTTATTGGCAATTATTCTAACTGTAGACTGGTGAATATCTAAACTAATTGAGATAACTTTTGAACCCTTTCCAGCTTTATGCAAAACTCTTGATTGTAGGTCTTCTGAGCGCTCTGTTTTGCGAGGCATGGTTCACATCAGCAGATGCCATTTATGAATCGCGAACTCCAAATGTTTTTTTAAAGTGTTCTTTCTTAGACAAAGTAGCTCTAACACACATTGTTTTGTTTCAACTTGTTTAATTGATTGGACTCCAGGTGAGATAACTCCTGACTGCAATTAGCTTTTGTTGAAGTTGTTACCCTAGGGGTTTACATACTTCTTCAACCTACACTGTGAATGTTTGATGCAATATTTTGTTATTAGCTACAACAGATTGTGTTGTGTTCATTATTGTAACTTTGATGAAGATCAGACCATATTTTAAGATACATTTATACATAAATACAGGTATTTCCAGAGGGTTCACTCACCTTTTCTTGTTCCTGTTTTGGAAAATTGGGAAACAAACTTTCTTCAATTCTGTGGAAAATTTCTTCACCTGAGTTTAGAGAAAAATGTTCACTATAAAAGTTTCTAGGCCATTGTTTATTGGTGGAATTAGTATAGAAGAATATTGTATATCATTCAGAGGTACACATAAATTAAAAGCCCTAAATGACAGAACATAAATGGCATAATTAATTGTGAATTAAATGTTTAGGTGTCCTGGATATACATATTTCTGTGCTAAGTCACTTTTTGATTGCATGCAAAATAAAGAGAAACAAATATACTATATTATACTTTTCTGGTTCACTACCTGCAGTCTTAACTAGCTCAACCAGAAACAAAGGTTAGTATTAGGCTAAGTATTTGATATTATATTCACTAAAAAGTAAAACAAAATACTTCTGTGCTTTATAGACGGTGCTGAAGCAGAAGCTGCTGAACCCCATCCTGCAGGCAATTTTCCCCATACTTATTGCAGTTCCCCCACCTGGTGAGCAGGATCCAGAGGACAATGAAGATGACAGTGGAGATGGCACAGACAATGACAATCCAAAACATTGTGCTGCACAGGTGGGGAGAAGTTATTGAATTTTGTTAATATACTGTGTCTTCCTTTTGTTGTGTCCTGTTTTGGGACAAAATTTTCTTCTCAGAAACTTCAGCTGATTCAGTATGCTGTTTCAAGCAAGATTGAACTTGTTCAATTGTTTCTGTATTTTCAGATTATTGACACCATGGCACTCCATATGCCTCCAGAGAAACTGCTCCAACAACTGGTAAGCCATCTAGATGTATGATCTGAACGAGAATGTGATTTGGTGCACTAAATGGTAGTAGTAATACTTAAGTTCCTTTTTAATCACATTGAGTCATTTCATTCAAAGTTAACATTAAAAATATTGTTAGACAGACAGACTGAGGGAAATTCATAATGCAGGATTAAGTAACTGCTTAAATCATTAAGAGCACACACTTACATACTGCCTTTTTATAATGTATTTCTTTGTGTCTTGTGTTTAAGATGCCCCTCATCCAGACTTGCCTTGCCAGTGAAAACCCCTACCAGAGGAAGGGGGGTCTGATGTGTCTTGCTGTGCTGGCTGAGGGATGTGCTGACCACATACGCACCAAGTCTGTTCAGTTGACATAAATAAAATTCTCTTGAGTTTCACTCTTAGTCATTTATTTTTTTTTGAGGACACACATTCTCTATGAGAGATGGTCTGTTGGCTAATTAATAACAATCACAAAGATTTGAGTATATTAAACTGTGTGTCTGTATCTATGTTAGGATGCTGTCATCTATGCTGCAGACAGTGTGCCAGAGTCTTTCTGATGGTAATCAAGTGGTGCGCTGTGCGGGCCTTTTTGCCCTGGGACAGTTCTCTGAACATTTACAGGTGAGTCAGGACACACATCACAACATATGCAATAGTACACATGCTGATTTCTGTGCTTACATCCAGTTACTTTTAAAGTATAGCACATTGATATCATACCTTTTTAATGAAAATGTATTATTTATCAGTTGTTGTCGTTGTTATTATTGCTTGTACTGAGTACAATATTAAATCTCTTAGCACTTACTCATACCGATGCAGAACACTGCTTACCTAGTGTAATAATACTTATGTAAGTACATCCTACATATCTACAGTGAGGTCCAAAAGTCTCAGAACATGGTCTCAATCCTGCTGTAGTTTTACATAAATAAAAGGATGATTGTAATTTGGGTTTAATACTTAAAATTTCAGTTTTCTGTTGTTCCCTCAACCAAGGAGGTTATGTTTTCACCCATGTTTGTTTGTTGGTTCGTTTGCCAGGACTTTTTTTTTTAACAATTTCCTTAACATGAGAATTTTCAACATTTTTGTCAAGTTCTAAGGAAATGATGTATTAGGGCTGGGCGATTAATCGATCGTTATTTTGATAACAATTTTGGCTTCCAATGATTATGAAAACAAGATAATTGAGATTGTGCTGCATTCTGTTCCACAACAATTTCATTCCCCTACAAAATCCATCTGACGTTATCGGTTCTGCTCTCGGTACTGAAGAGATTAGGAAAATAGATTTCCTATTTGTTATTGCAACATAAAAGTCCTCTTGCACGTTCATGAACTTCGTTTCTGATTAAGACATTTGTCTATTATGCATTTTCGCTATTCCCTACGCAAAATTTCATCTGCATCTCTCTCTCTGACCCTGTGTGTGTGAAGGGCGGGGCAGTGCTCACACATGGGGGAGCACTGTGTGCACCCCCCCCCCCCCCCCCCAAAAAAAAAAAAAAAAAAAGTAAGAGTGATTGTGTTGAATAATCGTGGTCTCAATATTGATCAAAATCTTGATTATGATTTTTGAAGAAAGGAAGAAAATGCTGAATCCACATTACACATAGAGTTGTACTTATTATTAATAGTAAGTAACAATGCGTCTGGCACCATTTAGGAAAACTTACATCATTCAACATGCAACTGATAAAATTACGTTATAACAATAGCGTTTGACCTAGCAGTGAGACATTTCACACAGCTGTTAAGCTGTATGAACTGTATTATGCTGATGTCATCATTTCACACAACAGGTAATAAAAAGACAATAAATGAATAAAGCTATACTTGAGAACATAAGACAAACTGTTGGATTGTTTGGCCATGGCGCTCTGCTCGTTGTCATTCTAGTTCACTCTGTTTCCACCTCTGCGTTCTAGCCTGAAGTAAGTCAATACTGTGCTGAGTTGATGCCTTTGCTGTTGGGATACCTCTCATCCTTGAACCAGGCCAAGATTGGCCATGTCACCAAGGCCTTTTACGCCCTAGAGAACTTCATGGAAAACCTGGGTAAGGGAAAAAGGAGGTTTACAAATGACTAACACAGAAGAAACTGCATATCATGCCCACCTCAAGAGAAGACATGAAACTTCCACAGACTTTCCTGACATTAATTAAAATAACCCAAACTTTCCAATGAACCTCTGGGTAAAAAAAAAAACTAATCTAAAAACTACAAACCTACATGCTTTATTTCTTCTGTTTTTCTCTGTAAATAGGATCAGATATTGAGCCATACCTGCCCACCCTGATGGACACTATGTTGTCTTCCCTCAACAACACTGAAAACCTCAAGATAAAAGAGCTCACTGTGTCTGCCATAGGTGCCATAGGTAAGAGATCAAAGATTTGTCCAAAGACCTGCATAAGAAAATAATGTAATTTTTCTGGCTAATGTGTGAGTAGGGGTGGACAATCTTACTTTGGTATGTGATCTCCTTTTCACATGAATAGTAAGGATTGTGTCATTAAAAGGTGCTATATTTAGATATTTAAGTTCAATCAGTGCTAATCAGACCATTGTTAACTGTTAAACAGCTAGCCCTCTAATTGCATCTGGTGAAGGTGACAGTGGAATTAGTAGTCGTATAAAATAGTCACACACCTGTATCAGTAAATTTGAGGTCACAGTGAAAAAATGCTTTAGGAGTTGCATACTTGTCGATTTTTGTCTCTCCCACAAACAACAGTTACACCTTCTGAAATTCTTCATTGCAAGTGCACAAATCCTGTTTTACAAATCACAAATTATGAAACTCATAAGCTTGCATTTTTGCTACAGGTGCTCCAGTGAATGTAGTGCAAAACACGTTCATACACCCGTATCAAATGATGTGAAGTCATACACAAAATATGCACATCTGTAAATCATGTTGTGAATTCAGGCAATCAGAGTTGCACACCTGTAGAATATTTTCTCGAAAATAAGTTTTTTGTTTTTTTTTGGATATTTTTGTAACACAAAAACAAGTCAATAACTACAACTACTTGAATCTTCTACTACAAGTCGCAAATTCAATTTTTTCGCTCACAGATGACAAGTTCTGCATGCTCTCACTTTGCACCACATATTTCTGTAATATGTGGAGCAAAAGTCATTTGTATATCTGTTGAGTCAGGGGTGGGCACTGTTCAGAGATAGGAAAACTTGTGGCCAATTAGAGGAGCTCATTTAGGTGCCTGTCCTTGATGAGCTTTTAGGGCTCCACATGTACCAGTTCAACTGAGCAGAACAAAAACCGCCATCCCCAGCTGCAGTCCACCATTGAGTTACAGTTCACCCACAGGATGAGAGACCTGCCTGCAGACTGCATCTCAAATGAATACTCCATATGAACTAAGCAAAAAGTGTAATTGGTTGTGACACAATTTGTAAACAGAAGACAGCATTGTGGGTGAAGAACAGTGGCGGGTGGACAAACATCTGAAAAATGTGTCAAAGTGGTGGAAAGAGATGAATCACAACTTCCAGTCAGGACTTTCACAATAAAATCAGATTGGAAATAGAATGCAGATCGTGATTAAGATCCTGATTTATGGTGTTGCTTCGTAGTTAACAGACTACATTGACAATGATAGCGAGCATTTTGAATTGTGGTATTGACTTGACAATTCTACTCCTCCTAAATGATAGCTGGGATTATTTGACGTGGAGTTGTGTGAGGTACTTTTTTATAGTTGGTGTATTATCTGTTGTAGATGTGCTAAAATACATTTTTGCTTTAAAAAAAAAACACATTATTTGATACATTTTTCATTGTGCTCCCAAAGTTCTTGATTCAACATGTCTAAAAAGTGTAGAGCCCTGTAGGGTTGTTGATTTAATGTCAGCCTGTAAACACTTGGCCCACTATGACAAAAGCTTGCAGAGAAAATATTGTGAAAGTAACTCTCAACCATTGTGAATCACTGTCTAATTAGCCAATGCTGCCAAAGAGCTGCTGGTTCCCTACTTCCCTCCAGTTATTGACAGCCTTAAGGGCTTCCTGACCACAACCACAGAGGAAATGAGGTCTCTACAAACTCAGTCCTTGGGTAGGTAAACCCCAGAGATTTGCATCTGAAGGAAAAAGCTGTGATATTAGTATATTTACAACACAAACTTTTTTAGACTTATCCCTTGACTTATCTAGTCTTTGAAATTCTTTAGTTTCTCTTGCACTTAAGGCAATGAAATAATGCATCTGACTCAACGTCAACAGCATGAATGAATGGAGGTTATTCACGTTTTGTTGCTGCTGTCAGATACCCTCTCTGTGCTGGCCCGTACAATTGGCAAAGATGTTTTCAGTCCTCTTGCTGCAGAGTGTGTCCGGCTGGGCCTCAACCTTACTGACACCATTGATGACCCTGACCTGAGACGCTGCACGTATGTAACTTAGATTTGAAGATGCATACGATTATCAATAGGAGGGGTTTTGTATTTATATTCTAGATAATCTCTTTCTTACTGCATGTACCCTGTTGCAGCCATCTTTCTGCTTTGTTGATTTTTCAGCAATAATAGTAGAGCATAAAATCCATTCCAAATATCCCCACTTTTTGTCATTTTTCTTTCACCTCTCTTTCCCTCTGTTAGGTACAGTCTGTATTCTGCTGTATCCACAGTGAGCCCTGACTGCCTGACTCCTCACCTCACTGCTATTACAACAGTCATGCTGCTTGCCCTCAAATCTAATGAAGGCATCATGGTATAAAAAATAAAATATACATGCAGCACCCTCAAAGTAGTGTAAGAGACTATCCATGATATAAACATAACACAATGTTTCAGTTTTCATCCTCGTCTCTCTACAGGCACACCTTGAGGAGGACAAGACATTTGTCCTGCTGGATGATGATGATGACAAAGAGGAAGACAAAGATGTAGATGATTTTCTAGAAGATGACACTGAGTCGGATGTCCACGATGTTGCAGGGTAGGAGTCTCACACATGCACACGTATTCTGTCCAGGCCATATGTTTTTGGACAGTTACACATTTTTTGTTCTTCAGCTTTTATTGCTTTAGCACATTCGGTTTGAACTAAATACCAAGTACATATTTTTGACATTCAGTACCAGTCAAAACTTTTGACTGGGACTGTATATGGATTAAATTACTTTTAAAACACAGCAGTAATGTGCACAAACAGAGTTCCCAACAGACAGTATAGAGAGACAGAAAAAAATAAAAACATTATTCGATGAGGTCACATTGAAGTCATAGAGCATGTGTCTTAGACCACTGAATCATGAGGATAACAGTTGTCCATGACAGCAATGGAAACTGAGTTCTACAGTATAGTACTATACTAAAGTGAGCCAGACTAAATAACATAATGACCCATAAAATGTAAACATAGTCAATTACTATGCTGGTGAGAGAAAAAAAAAAAAAAAAAGTGCAACTATCCAAATACTTTCAGTCTGGATTGCACATGTGTGAAGAAAATCTTGTGAGTTGAAGATCCCCAGAAGTTCAGATGTCTCAGGCAGAAGTATTTATTGTAAGTTCTACACGCCATGGAGAAAATGATGACAGCAAGTGAACCAGAGTAGTGCAACAACAATTTTCTCAAGATGTCTGATCTGACATGCTGTATATATTTCTAGGTATCTCATGATTGCAACACTTCCTTAAGACTATTGGTCACTCAAACCTGACCATTGTCACATTCTCTTACCTAATTAATATTACGTGTGTCTTGCCCTTTCCCCTACTTAGCTCACCCTTGACTAGAACTGGAGTTTATGCTTTATGTTCTACATCCTTATCCATAAGACCATGGTTACTCTAGCAACAGAGGCTAAAAGTGTCTCCAAATGGCTACTTTTAGTCTTAATAACAACTAAACGGTAAACTATTGCATAACACAGTGACTTTATGACCTGAACCTTTGGAATACGAGTCAGGCCTAACACTAAAGTATGAAAACTCCTTCACAACATGCATGCATATTTACTACTCCTGTTGGGCAAAGGATTGCTCTCTATGCATCTGATAACATGTTTATCCATCTCTCAGGTTCAGTGTTGAGAATGCCTACATTGATGAGAAGGAGGATGCCTGTGATGCACTGGGAGAGATAGCCTTCAACACAGGGTTGGATTTTTAACAGATTTTAGATCTAGGCTTAGCATTTATATGATGGTTCTTGAATTTTTCTTCTAGTATGACGCTAGTCTCAGGAATTTTATCGCTATATATATTCACTTATTCGGTGTGCAGTAGGGCTGGGCGATCTGACAAACTTAAATTGCGGACAATTTTACTTTGGCATATTATTTACTTTTCATATTGATCATACAGATCATCAAAAGGTGCTATAGTTAGATATTTAATTTCAAGAATTCAATAGCTGCTAACGACACTATTGTTAACTGTTAAACAGCTAGCCTACTAACTGCAGCTGGTGACATCAGTCCTTGTTCTGCTCTGCAGCCTCGGCAAGTTTGGCATAGTGACTCGTACAAGTTCACCTGTGCAAGAACAAGAACCACCGTCACCAGCTGCAGTCCAAGACGGTGGAGTTGCACTCCGCCTGCGGGATGAGAGACCTGCCTGCAGACAGAAAAACAGGAGGCGGGACAAGCCAGAGCAGCAACTGAATTTTCTATTTAAAATACTTACATATTGCACCTCATGGATAAATAAATAACAGCGCTATCAAATACCCATATGAACTAAGCAAAAAATGTGATTGGTTGTGACACAATTTGTAAACAAGACAGCATTGTGGGCAAAGAATAGCAAGTGAACAAACCTCCGAAAGAAGCATCAAGATATGAATCACAACTTCCACACTCGCAAAACATGAACTTCAGAATAAAATTAGATGGAAAATGGGATGCAGATAATGATTCAGATTGTGGATTACGATTCTAGATTGTCATATGATCTTTTGGGCAGATCTCCCATCCCTAAAGTGCAGTTATGCTAGTGATGGTTAGTGATGGTTAATGTTTTTAATTTATTTTCTGTCTGATTTGTTCAGATGTTCTTTCAAAGCCTGTAACTTAATTTCATTGTGTAATTTTTAACTTGCGTGGCTGTGGTTTCCCTTGACAGTGCTGCCTTTCATGCCTTCCTGGAGTCCAGCTTCCAACAGGTTTATGAGATGAGAGATGTAAGTTGCTCTGTCTGGCTGATTGGCCCAGTCATCCCTCTAATGGGCTGTGTAGGGCACTTGGTGATCTGTATTTATAAATTGTGCCTCCACAACTTTGTGTCTGTTTATAAATGGAAGTGCCTGTAGGCAGATAGATAATTGCAAGTTCTGAACTCAAATCATTAACCAAACTCAGACCTTAAAAGGTGTTTAGCACAGTTACTGTAAATTGGTTATCTATAATTGACTTTCTTTCACATTATCTCAGTTTAGCAAGACATTTGATGTGGAGATGTGTCATATTGCCAAAGCACAAGATAAAGTTAAAGACACTTTGTAAATTCTGGTTAATAGCAATCTGGGTATTTGTTTAATTGATAGGAATGAGTTGGCGTAAAAAATCATGTGTTCAGTTAAATTCAGTGTGAACCTCCTGTTTTTGTGATACGGTGCGGCATGCTGGTTTAATGTTTAGCATTCTCACCTCAAAGGAAAAGTTTTGGGTTTAATCCCATTTAGACTTGACTGAGGCATTTGTCTAGCTTTCCTTCCTTCTCAAAAGATGCTAATTAGATTAATAGAGCTGGAATTGATCCCTGAGTGCTGCACTATGCTCACTGGTTGCACTTAAATTGTTAGAATGGGACCACGGACTAATAAAGTCCTACTGCACTGACGCTTTAATATTTTCCCTCTCATGTAAGTCTCTTGGATAAAAACATCTGCCAAATGAGTAAATGTAATAATGGATAGCATGACTAATAATGTATTAATCAGCCGTGTGTGTGTGTGTGTGTGTGTGTGTGTGTGTGTGTGTGTGTGTGGTTTTTTTTGTTTGTTTGTTTTAGTTTTATGCAACACTACCCACTGTGCTGTAACTTTATGTTTTTGTATGCTTCCCTACCTCCCTAGTTTCCCCACGAGGATGTCCGCAGGGCAGCATTTGGGGCCATGGGCCAGTTTTGTCGAGCTCAGCACAAAGTGTGGAAGCAGAATCCCACTGAGGCCAACCACCATGGTAAAGCTCTCTTCTCAGGAACTCTATGCTACTGTTATTATTTTTAGGAAATACAGAAATGGGCAGTTCTGCTTTTTGCTGCAATCGGGATTATTGATGAACAACATCAAGGGAAATTAAACAAGTTGGCTCTAAGAAGATTTATACTGTTAGATTATACAGACCTGCCAGCCTGTAAGCAGTTTGTGTAGCAGGAATGCATTTTGACATCAAAGTGTAATAGTACAATTTGTCAATGCTGGTCCCGCGTTTTGAGTTTGACCAGTTGTGTAGTACTCAAGTGTATGCCAATGAGTGTCTGTCGAAAAGCAAAAGAAGAATAAGAATAATTAAACCAATCATAGCACCGGGTTTGTTTCCCTTGCCTGCACTCACCTACCAAAAACATATTCGCAAGTGGGGATGATTGACAAAGGTGTCATTTCAAGAGACACTAGCTAGGAGCAGCAAATTGACAACAACACTTTGACCTCCTTTGCAAAGGTATACGGACTGGGGAGGACATAGAAATTTGAGACTGTAAATTAAGTTAAAAGAATGAATTACATTTGTATTTGCAAGCTATCTTGCTTGTTTACCAGTCATTGAAGTTGGCAAATTAAGTCATATTGTCCGTATGTTATAGATGGTTGAACGTGATTTTCCATAGTATTCATAATATGAATTATTGCAGCCAAATGTGTAATTATAATTACCAGAGCAGATCATGGCACCCCAGCTGAAAAGGTTTTTAACTATCAAACGGGTATTAATGTAGTTGCCTTTAGATAATATTAACTTAATTCCTCCACATTCTTGTTTCCATTGTCCAGCCCTACTGAAGTTACTGGACATTGTGCTTCCTTGCTTTGTGGAAACGATTCGGACGGAGCATGAGCGCCAGGTTGTGATGGGCATCCTGGAAACCATGAACAGTGTCATCAAATCCTGCAAGGAGGAGGTTTTCAAACATCCTTTACACCTTAAGGAGATTAGCTATGTCATACGTGATGTGCTCAAGAAGAAGGTGAGAGGAGAGAAGACTAATGGGGGCTGGGGAGGCATCATTTTCCAAGGCTAAGGTTGATAAAACAATTTCACATAAATGATGATTCCTAGGTGACTGTTGATCTTTTTCTCTCTCTGTTCAGACTGTTTGTCAAGATGGTGGTGATGATGAAGCTGATGATGAAGACCAACAGGTTAAATGTCCTTGCACTGCATGAGTCAGAGTTATGAACATTGAAGTCCATATTTACAAGTGATCTATTCTTGACTGTCGCCACATTGGAATACATATCTGAATCACATTTTTTATTAATTACAGTGGCTTCAGAAAGGGTTTAGACCCATCACTCCCAATCTCTCATTTACAAAAGTACTCAGACCCTTTTTTCAGTACATTGTTGAAGCCCTTTGGCAGCTGGAGTAGGGCAGTCATGTGGCAGAAGTGCAATGCATAAAATCTTGCATATACAGGTCAGGAGTTCAAGTTAATGTTCACATCAACCATCAGAATGAGGACAAAATGTGATCTCAATGATTTTTACTGTGACATGATTGTTGCTGCCAGACAGGCTGGGTTGAGTGTTTCTCGAACTGCTAATTTCGTGGGATGTTAAAGCGCAGTAGTTTCTAGACTTTACTCAGAATGGTGTGAAAAACAAACAACTGCCAGTGATAGGGTTGTGCTGATGGATGATGATATCTGTGATCATGATCATTAGAACGATCGCTGATTGCTCATTCCTTTTGCAAAATTGACTTGTTTTCCCATTAATGTAGTAACTTAATATTTGTAGTATTAAATTATTATTACATTTGCCAAGCCACAGTTTAACGTATATAACGCACCAGCACACACGCACACACTCCGATCAGCTGATGGTAATGTTGTGTGTAGGAGCTGCACTGTGATTAAACAGAGCGGAGGAGATCGGCAGACAGACAGAACAGGAGAAGAACGTAACGTATATGCCCCCCACGCCACCTACAGTTCACATAATCTAGTTGATATTTATATTAATTTCAAGTACTTCAATCCAATGACTACTTCACTGGATTGACTACTTCAATCCATTGATCCAATCATCACTAAATCATATGTCATGAAGAGGGCTAATAAAAAGAAATGAAATGGTCAAAGTTGTCATATTGACATTTAAGGTGTATTGATTGATTTTCCAAACATCAATCATGCATTTGAGTAACATGCAAGGAAACATTCCACCTGAAAAGTGTCTGGTAGCTGCTGGTAGCCTCTGCTAAGTGAATTTAATGGTTAATTAATAAAGACGAAAAGACAGAAAACAAACTTTTATTCATCATTCACTCATGATGAAGCTGTTCATAAAGTAGGTGGAAATCTTTTATAAAGATCTGCTCTACCTGTGATTAAGAAAGCAGAGGAGTGTGCTCGCTTTTTGGCCAGCGGAGAGAAATGGGGCTGCCCGATTATGTCAAAAATCATTATCATGATCATTTTGATCAATATTAAACCACGATTATTCAACACGATTTCTCATTGACTTGGGGGAAAAAAAAACAGAAAAACAAAAAAACTGATTTCAAAACAATAAGCTTTGTGTCTATGTAGTTATTCCCATTATACGTGATATAAGTTATATATAGTATTAGATATCTGAACGTGGGATACATTCCCCTCACCACCCCCACCCTTGACTGACCTGAAACTGAATTTCTTAACATTTCATATGATGCTCTGTCCATTTCAGATTGAATTTAAGAGCGCACCCAGAACAATCAGCTGGTTAATGGTTACTTTTCATCATTAACCCATATTCGTATAATGTAGTTAACTCTGTGTGTGGGCTTTAGGCTCCAGCATACAAAACACTCCCGATGCAACGACGGGCAAACTACGAACTAGTCGGTCGAAAACTGTACATTTCTCACCCGTGTTTCCGTCCTTACATGAAAAAGACCGAACCACACTGCAAAACATTTAGTTCTCTCTATTATCACTAAGAGCAGTGTGTGTGTGTGTGTGTGCTGCACCGTGCTCCAGCGTGTGTGAGAGCGCTGGCTGCTCTGCTCCTCACACACAGGTTCAGCGAGAGAGATGCAGATGCATTTCTGTGTAGGGAACAGCGAAAATGCATCATAGACGAATGCCTTAATGAGAAACGGAGTTGGAGAATGTGCAAGAGAAGTTTTACATTGCAATAACAAACACAAAATCTATTTTCCTAATCTCGTCAGTACCGAGAGCAGAACCGATAACATTGGATGGTTTTTGTAAGGGGGATGAAATTTGTTGTGAAGCAGAATGCGGCACAATAATCGTTTTCTGTTGATTATCTTGTTTTCATAATCATTGGAGGCCAAAATTGTAATCAAAAACAAAATTTGATTTATTGCCCAGCCCTAAAATGCGCAATGCAAAAGGATACAATCAGCATCCATACTAGGGTCAAGTGACTATGCAGTATTTATTGGCTCCGGCTCCAATCGGCATTGATGTAAACACAGCACCCTCGTTCACCCCTTTTCTGACTTTCAGAGCTCTGTGAGTGCACTTACTGCATGCAGTGACATTGCTCCCTGCAGTTGCGTGTGTCCTCTCAGGCAAACTTGGCAGGCATTGTAAAAGGACTCTGGGTTTTTTTTTCTGCATTCAATAAACTTGTTATATACAGGGTAGTTTTGGTGTAAAAAGGATATCAGATAAGCACTCTTTGCAGCTGTGGTAAGCAGAAAAGCATCTCATAATGCAAAGCACATTGAAACTTTAGGCTTATGAGCTACAACAGCAGAAGAAGTTGTGTTCCACTCCTGTCAGCTAAGAGCAGAAATCTAACGCTGCAGTGGGCATAGGCCACCAAAAGTGGACAGATGAAGACTGGAATAATGTAGCCCGGTCTGATGGATCTGGATTTCTGCTGAGGCACACAGATTGTGGAATCGGAATTTGTTGTCGACAGCATGAATTCATGGTCCCAGTCTGCCTTGTGTCAACAGTCCAGGCTGCTGGTAGTGGTGCTATGGTGTGGGGATGTTTTTTGGCACTGTTTGTATACCAGTCAATCATGGTTTGAATGCCACAGTGCCACAGCCAGAGTGTCCCTGTGTGGCCACAGTTTACCGATCTTTTATTGCTACGACCAACATGATAATGCACCATGTCAGAAAGAAAAAGTAGTCTTAAACTGGTTTCATGAACATGACAATCAGTACACACTAATATTCCACTATTATTCAGAAGAAAGATAGATTAGATACTTAGATAGATACTTTATTTATTCCCTAGGGGAAATTCATGTGTCCATTAGCTCATTGTTGATAATAATATAAAACGTTAATAATAAATAAACAATCATAATTAGATTAGTCCACTTCCTTTGGCTGAGTTGTTGTATAGCCTGATGGCAGTGGGCACAAAGGATATCCTAAACCCCCCTGTTCAGCAGCGCAATGAGATGAGACGTTTGCTGCAGCTGTAGCTGTTTCTCTGTCCTGCTAGAATGTTGTAGAGAGGATGGTTGGTATTGTCCAAGATAGCCTCCATATTACATTGCATGCGTCTCTCCACAACAATCCTGAGTGAGTCCAGACTCCTGTGTCCAGTTTCTTTGTGTTCATGTTGGACCTGCTGCTGCCCCAGCATAAAAGAGTGCACTGGCCACCACTGACTGATAAAACATGTAGCATTTCACTGCAGAAGTCAAAGGACCTGAGCTTCCTAAGTGAAAAGAGCCGTCTCTGCTCCTTCTGGTAGATGGCATCCGTGTTCAGCGACCAGTCCAGTTTACTGTGCAAGTGCACACCTAGGTATTTATAGTGTGCACCACCTCAATGTCCTTTCCTTGACTGTTGACTGGCTGAAGGGTGGGCCTAGACCTCCGAAAGTCAATGACCATCTCCTTGGTCTTGGAGGTGTTCAGAAGGAGGCAGTTCTTGTCGCTCCATTCATGGAAGACCATCGTCAGATCCCTGTTGCACTCTTCCTGCCGGTTCCTGATACACGCCACAATAGCTGTGTCATCAGAGTATTTCTGGAAGTGGCAAGACTCAGAGTTGTATTTAAAGTCTGCTACAGAGTGAACAGGAACAGAGCCAGAACAGTCCCCTGTGGAGCCCCAGACACAGTTACCCAGCCTGACTGTGGTCATCTTGTCAGGTAATCCACAATCCAGGATGTGAAGCAGGGATCAATCCCCATCCCTCCCAGCTTGTCTTTAAGGATGCGGGGTTGGATGGTGTTAAATGCATTGGAAAATCAAAGAACATAATCCTCATGTAACTACCTGGCTCATCCAAGTAAGAACGGGCCCGGTGGAGCGTGTAAAGGACGGCATCATCCACTCCGATATGTTCTTTGTAGGCAAACTGTAGGGGGTCAAGTGCATGTTAAACCTGTGACCTCAGAAAGTGGAGAAGCAGCCGCTCCAGGGTCTTCATGATGTGTGATGTGAGGGCCACTGGTCTGTAGTCATTTATCTCAGCCGGTCGTCCTACTTTAGGTATCGGGACAAGACAAGATGTTTTCCACAGGTCCAGGACCCTCCCTGTTTGTAGGCTTAAGTTGAAGATCCTCTGGAGAGGCTCAGCCAGCTGGGCTGCACAGTCCTTTAACAGCCTCAGACACACACCATCCAGGCCTGCTGATTTTTCCAGGATGTAGCCTCTTGAGCTCCACCCTCACCTCCTCCGCTGTAAAGGACAGGAGACTTGACCCTAGTGTGGAGGGAGTTGCAGCTGCAATGTCAAGTTGTGAAGGAGATGCTGTAGGAGAAACTGCAGCTGAAGCAGTGGGAGAGAAAACAGGTGAGGCTGTGTCAAACCTGTTGAAGAACAGGTTGAACTCATTGGCCTTATCCACATCACCTGATGTTGCCTGGCTGTTGTTCTCTTTATAGCCAGTGATGGTCCTCATCCCCTTCCACACCTCTGCTGTTGTTGTGCTGCAGTTTACTCTCTCCTTTTGTAGTCCTTCGCCTGCTTTAATCTCTTCAGCTCATGTTGCACACACCTGAGCTTCTCCCTGTCTCCATCCCTGAAGGCCTCCTTTTTCTGGTTGAGGGGGGTCTTGATGTTACTGGTGATCCAGGGTTTGTTGTTTGGAAAGTAGTGTACAGTCCTTGCTGGTATTACAGTGTCCATACAGAAGTTAATGTAGTCTGTGGTACATTCAACTATTCTGTCAAGGTCAGTGTCCTTGCTGTTATCATTTTCATGTGACTCCAACAGTACATTCCAATCTGGCCTCTGGGGTCCAGTTCCTGAATGAGCAGGTGGTTGCAGCCTGCCTCAATACACAGGGCTTGTAGGAAGGCTGAAGAAAAACCAGATTACAATCTGATCTGCCAAGTGGTGGTAGAGCTGAAGCAGTGTAGGCCTCCTTACATTTGCATACAACAGATCAAGTGTCTTATTTTTCCTTGTCGGACAGTCAACATACTGAGTGAAGCCAGTCAGGTGAGAGGAGACAGTGACATGGTTAAAATCCCCCGATATTGCAATGAGTGCATCAGGGTGTTGGGTCTGTACTCTCGCAACAGTTCGTGAATGTCGTCACACAAGACTGAAGGCTCTGCTCGTGGTTGAATATAAACAACAATGGCGATGATGTGAGAGAACTCTCTTGGTACATAGTACGGTCTAAGAACAACTGCCAACAGTTCAATATCCCGACAGCAGATTTTCTTCTTCACTGTGATGTGACCGGGTTTGCACCATCTATTGTTCACAAGCAGAACCAGTCCTCCACCTTTATTCTTCTGACTTTGGTGTCTGTGTCCGCTCATACTGCAGTGAAGCCTGGTAAATCCACTCAACGGTCAGGAGTGTTGTTGTCGTTTAACCAGGTCCCTGTGAAACACATGAGACTACATGCGCCATATGCTCAATGGCTCTTCACAAGTGCCTCCAGTTCATCACACTTGTTAGCCAGGGAGTTGACATTTCAATGGTAGAAAAGGCTTACAGTATATCTCCATCTCCTAGCCTTTAGCATAGCCCCGTTTCTGCATCCACGGTGCGGCTTCTTCCACTCAGCTGGTATGGGATGTTTAACTCCATCTGGTACAAAGCCAGGAATACTTCCTTCGTGTACATTATTTTCTCCATCGTCAGACGAAACGACGTAGAATAAAAAAATTTTAAAAATCAACAAAAAATATACAAATATATTGCAAAAAAACTACGAGCTATGCAAACTTGCTGCCACTTGTTGCCAGCACATCATGTGTCATTTGAATATGACAATATTCTGAATTTGTTACAGGCCATGTGAACATCATATTCCATTTGGATATCCCAAATTTGGCCCTTTTCTGAATATTGCATTTTCTGATTAAGACGAGGGATATGCCAATATTGTTTGGGTTTTAGGAGCATTCTTTGGACATGTGAAAAGTGCATGAAGCACTTGGGGGTCTTTACAGCAGTTTGCAACACGCAGCCTCTTGCCTGTTTATGGTCAGCTCTGTACGTTGTACACAAACCAACTAGACAATAGTTTGCAAGGCTGGGGTAGAGATCAAGCATCATCCCCGGGGCTAAAAATTTAAGCCAACACATAGGTGACAAGGTTCATTGAATGGCTGCTTGAGCTGGACTCAAAGTGAGTAAATCCTTTATAAAATATTATAAAATATTTACAGAAGACATATGTTTACAACATGCTACGAAAAAATGTTTTGGTCTCATAGCTAATTTTCCCCTTTGCTGGGTGAATTTTTATATAACTCACCTGTTCAAATTTTATTTATGCATAATTAAAGGTGTGGCTGCTTTGAGGGACAGGTGGGTTAGCGTGTGCTTGCCACAAACTGGCATGCATAGAAGTCTTGGTTTCACACACACTCCACCTCTTTGCCCATTTTTGGGTTAGCCGGGAGTTAGGTGGAATCGGGTGCTGCCAAGAGGGTGACAGTGGGCAGCTCGCTCTGGGATTCTACACCTCTCCTCTCGGTCTGCCACTAACGACTATATTTGTAACAATGAATCTTTTGACTATTTTAACAAATTTTGTCAATTAATCTGAATGATTATTTTTCCTCCAGAAAATTTAAATGACACTCTGGCATGATCAATAAGCCCAGATTCTGGGTTACACATTTTCTCAAACTCTTATTCAGTGTAAATTCTCAGGCAGCAGCGGACGGCTTCATGACTTTATTAAAGTATGTATCAGCTAAAGGGACAATAGATATTAAAAAGTTCTACTAATGAACAGACAGCATTTACACATGAACTAATCCTTCACATGTTTGTGATTGATTTCACTGTGCGCCATAAAAAATAATAATCACAAAATAACATTGGTTAAACAAGACTTATAGTGAAGAGATTTGAACTATGATGTGCTAATCTTCCCAAAGTCAGACATTAACCAGCTGATTTATCTTATCCATACACTTATTGATCCAGCTCAGACTATTAGTGGTTCTTTTTTTTAAATAATAAATTCAGAGCAGGGTTTGAATGCATTTGGCTGGTTTGTCTCAGCCAGTTGCTCAATTTACAACAGTCTGCCATGTTTTAAGATTTGTGTTAAACTAAGATAATCAGTTAGACTTGCATACAGACAGCTTTCATTGTAGCCTTTCCTAACAGTTAGCTATTGGCTTAACCAGTGCAATGTTCTTATTGGCCTTTTATTTTTTATTGCACTTACAGTGATGTAAAGTTCAGTGATAGTTGTCGTCAACTCCGGTCTTCAGTTATCTTTACTTCACCTGGTTCTGTGGCTGGCAGAGACTCTGCCATGCTGTTTGTGCCGTGTCTGTATGTGTGCGTGCGCTGTGTACCTGCAGCTCCGCCTCTCCTGGAGAGCAGGGCAGAGGGCAAAGAAGCACTGCAACTATAGTGATTTAGAAAATAAATATATGGCGGTTAATATTGACTGGCGTTCACAAATAAATCAATTTGTGGTAAACGATTCGTCAACATGAAATATTGACGTCGATGCGTTTTCATAGTCGACATCGTCGATTATGGCGACTTATCGCAGCAGCCCTACTCTCCTCAGAAACCTATTCATGATGTTACAGGCTACGTCCATCTTTATTTACAGGCTATAGTACAGCATTTTCAAAAGAATAGTCCACATTTCTGAATGGAAGGCCAAATGTACCTCTTTTTAAACATTTTTGAAAGTCTTGGATATCAGTAGGTTTTTAAATATGAACAAATATCTCAATGTTAACCTTAGTTAATCAGAGTATGCATGGCTGCATGTAAACGGGAATATTCGTGGAATATTTATTTTCATTAGCCATGTGAACATGTTTGTAGGAATATTTTCTTTTGGCATAAGGGCAAAAACTGGAATATTTTGTGCATGTAAATGACGTGAATGAGTTCAGTGTAATTCACTGACCTCTCCAGTCACCAGGTCTGAATCCAACAACCTTTGGGATGTGGTAGAATGGGAGATTCATAGCATGAAAATGCACGTGACAATTTTGCAGAAATTTTGTGATGCGTCATGTCAATGTGGACCAGTGGAAAGGAAGGTTTCTAACATATTGTGAACACCATGCCATGAAGAATTTAGGCTGTTTGAGAGCAAAGGGAGGCCATAATCAGCATTAATATGATGTTCCTAATGAGGTGCTTGGTGTGTGCAGTTCGGTGCCTACATCCTTGTCCAATAACTCAGAGTGCTTACTGTTGTCTTGTTGTCTGTTTCAGGCGGAGTATGATGCCATGCTCCAGGAGTTTGCTGGGGAGGGAATCCCCCTGTTGGCTTCTTCTGTCCCTGCAGACAACTTCGCCCCTTTCCTCAACGACCTGCTGCCTCTCATCATGAGCAAAGCTGTGAGTCTGGATGCACTGACAAGAACAGGAGTTTAGCCTATTTAATCCAACACGTTTTATGCCTCTGTGCCAGTGACGCTCTCTTTCTGTGTGTGTGTGTGTGTGTGTGTGTGTGTGTGTGTGTGTGTGTGTGTGTGTGTGTGTCTAAATGAGGGTAAATGAGGTTAGCTTATAATGACAGGAAATGAATCATTTGATTATTGATGGCTATTATGCAAAGCAAACACAATGTAGAAAGATACAGCTAGCTGTAGCAAAGCTGCAGCACACACACTGATCGTGTGGGCAAACGCAAGGCAGTCCAGCAAGGTAGCCATCACACACACGCAATGCAGGTTGCAGTGTATCCAGGGTGTAATGTAACTCTTGACAGTACAGCTGCTGACTGGTCACAAAGTCTTTGCAACTATGTGCTTATTTTCAAGAGACTGAGCTCTGACTTCATGATTGGCTAAATACAAAAAATGGCATTTGGTTGCTTGAAAGTTTGATTGCCTTAACAGAAACACATCTTGAAGACAGGAGGCAACCAACTGATCATAGTTCTCAGTGTCTTCTTTTCCAAAAAAGTGGATGGCTGGAGTGACAAAAAAGTTACTTAATTTCTATATCCATGAGGTGCTTCATATAAACAAGTTTATTCTAATTTACGCAATTTTTGGCTACAGCCAGGAAGGTTTTCTGAAATAATGCCTTTGGTGTATCCTGTTTCGCTCAGTGTCAGGCTCACGTTTGTCCTCTGTTTCCACTTAAAAGAAGTCCTCTTGTACAGTGGCAGAGCGCTCCTTCTCTATGGGTATTATTGGAGAAATCCTGCAGGCCCTTGTGAGTGTATCTGGGGGCAGAGGAGTGGCAGGCCGACTATCCAATCGTTTGCTTCCTGTGCTGGTGGCTGGAGTGAAAGACGGTGATCCTGAGGTACGCAACAATAGCGTGTTTGGACTAGGATGTTTGGCCCAGGCAGCTGGACCCATCGTTGCATCGTATCCTTCTTACCAGTGTGTCTTTCTTATCTTAAGTAAGTGCTGTGTATTCATGCATAATTTGAAAAAATATTCACATAAAAGCGTTCCTTACAAAAGTTTGTTCCAGAGACTATCCCATGATGCTGTCTGTGTTTTCCAACCTGCTGGCCAAAGAGTCAGACCCTAGAGTAGTTGACAACCTCTGTGCTGCCCTTTGCAGGATGATCATGAGTAACGTGGATGCTGTCCCTCTGGAGCAGGTACAGTGCACTCAGAAAGTGTTCAGATCCCTTCGATTTTTTTTTTCACGTTTTGTTATGTTGCAGCATTATGCTAAATTCTAAATGGACCATTTTTTTCCCTCATCAATCTAAACTCTATCCCATAATGACAAGGTGAAAACAGAATTGTTTTGTGTTAATTGACACATAATTATAGCGCCACCATATGGCTGAATGGGATCACATCTTGGTGAAGCATTAACACTAACACAATTGAGATTTTGATGAATACTTGACATGTGGACCAAATTTGGTGAAATTCTGTCCACCAGGTTTTGAGGTACACATTTTTCATGTTTATGGCACCCCCCAGGCTCAAAATGTTTTGGTAGGCCTGTTCCACATCACGCCGCAGAGGTATCTACTAAGTTTTATGATGATTGGACAAATGGTTAATGAGTTATGACCAATATTGGCTAAGCCCCGCCTTTTGTGAAGATATATTTGTTGATGGTGGCCATGTTTTCTGCCCATCTTGCTCATTTATATGAAAAATGTATATTCATTTCCCAAGGCGGTGTACCAAATTTGGTGTTTCTAATCTTACAATTCATAAAGTTCTATTCATCTTACTGTTTTTCAAATTATGCATATTAGCAAAAAAAATTATCCTGTTGGACTTTTAGATTTTAATTGGCTTTTTTGTAGAGCACATTGAGCTGGACATGTGTGTCAAATTTCAAGTCAATCAGACAAATGGTGTGAGGGGTGTGGCCTTTTGAAAATGACTTTTTTGAGCCTTGATTACAGCACCACCATGTGGCGGATTGTGTTCATACTTCTTGGGCCAGTAGCGCACATCATTTCCAGTTATTTAAGTTTTGTGTGTTGCTAATCCCAGCTCATGGCAATTTGGGGTTCTAACAGTTTTGCACTCCCCTAAGAGAAGCAGCCAAATTTCAGCTACTTAATGCTTCCGCAGACCTACTCGCCATAACAACCTGAAGATATCCACCAAGTTTTATGATGATTGGACAAATGGGGGGTTAGAACACTAATAAACCTGAGAAAAAATAATAGGGGTTAGAACCCTAATAAAAATTGAAATATCACATTAACTTAAGCATTCAGACACTTGAAAGTTAGCTCAGGTGCCTCCCATTTCTCGTGAACATCTTTGAGTTGTTTCTCCACCTTCGTTCTGGAAATTTCTCCCATCTCCACACAAGATCTCTGGGACTCAGCCAGAGTGACCATCAGGTTCTTGGTCACCTCTCTTACCAAGGCCCTTCTCCCTGATTGCAGGCAGTTTTGCAGATTACAGTTTGTCCAGGCAGCCAGCTGTTGATAGAGTCCTGGTTGTTCCAAACTTCTTCCTCCATGTAACGATTATTTTGAAAGTTGATCTACAAAATGGGAGGCACCTGAGCTGAATTTCAAGTGCCACAGCAAGGTGTCTGAATACTTTTGTCAATGTGATATTTCAGTTTTTCCTATTTATTAATTTCCACCAAATTCCTAAAATTCTGTTTTCACTATGTCATTATGGGGTATAGAGTGTAGATGGATGAGGGGAATTTTTAAAAAATACTTATTTTAACATAATGCTGCAACATAAAATGTGCAAAATTTGAACAGGTCTGAGCACTTCGGGGATACACTGTATATTGCAGTTTACACTTTCTGTCAAGATGTTTTTATTCACACAACTAATCTTTGGTGCTATCAACACATTTTGACAAGTAGAAAATTCCCCCAGAAACTCAGCTAACAACAGAATTCTGTGCATGTTGTTGTTCAGTCAGTTCACATGCTGTGCTCTGTGACAGGTTGTCCCTGCTCTGGTGGCTCATCTTCCCCTTAAAGAGGACTTGGAGGAGAATAAGACGGTGTTCAGCTGCCTGGCCATGCTCTACACACACAGTCCTGCCTTGGTATCAACTTTCCTTGTGTAGAGAGAATATGTGATGAGATTCTGTTTCTGTTGGGAAGCTAGACATAAAAAGTAATATTTTGAAAAACTCTATGTATGTGGTCTGGAAACATTTTTATGCGTTTGTGCCAATGACAGCCAGTCTTGTTTTCGGGTTGTCCGTTCGTACGTCTGTCCCATTCTTGTGGACAAGATATCTCAGTAATGCCTTGATGGAACTTTGTCAAATCTGGCACAAACATTAGCTAGGATCCAAGAATGAACTGGGGGTCAAAAGTCAAGAGCGTGTGACCTCATAAAACACAGTTTTGGCCTTGTGAACGAGATATCTCAGTAATGCCTTGAAAGAATTCAGCACAAATGTCCACTTGAGAAACACAAGCAGAAAAATTTTACAATATTGTTGCTAGACTGGATGTACTGTTGTTTGAAATGATCCCCACACATGGTTTTTTATGAACAACTATCAGGCCAGTCCTGTCAATTATTAATAAATTTTATATTTTATTCTGTATATTCCTGCAATCTGCCACATTATGCACACAGTATTTTAACTCTCTTGATCATAGTATCTTAAACAGTGAAGCGGGTCTTTGACTACAGGAGTTTTTGGACATATATTCCCAGATTCACCCTCCCAACAATTGGTGTAGAAATCTGGTCTGGGACCTTGGACGGTACTGATATTCGGCCCAGATTATCTGGTAATGTGAGGGGTTTGCACATCCATTCTCAAACCATCTGGACTGCTCACAGACTCATTGGGCTGCCCTGGTTATATCAAACATGTTTGATATTTAGGAGTTAAGAACTTTCGCAATAGCCCACATTAGTCCCTGTGCAGCTGACAGTGTTGCCAAGCAATGGTAAACGTTTTAGCCCTTGAGTCTCCCCAACCATCTTGTAGTGTGTTTGCAAGTAGAGAGAAAAGAATCGGAGGTTTCTCCTAATGTGCATAATACAACCCAATATCAAAATTTGTTAGGATTTTAAAACTCCTGTAGTTGGAGCCCAGCTTTAGTCAAACTCAGCAATTTAGACATGGATAGAGGATGCATACATTTGATTCAGAAAAAAACATCACTTGCATGGATAACAGTGTTAAACTCCAGACATTGTGTGATGTGTGCATTTAATTAATGGACTTACACTAAACATATTTTTTTTCCTTTTTCAGGTTTTGAAGCTAATGAAGCCCATAATTACTGCTTCCAGTCATGTCCTGGGCAATGAGAATGTTGATAAAGGTGAATGTCATTACTAAAATCAACATGTCTTTGGAAAGAGGCAGCACTATTTAGTGTACAGTACAGCCTTTTCCCTTCATTTAGATTTATGTTCCCCCTCACTGAACATCCAGCCTCTGCATTTTTCTAATCGGTGTTGGTCCATTTCAGTACTCTGTCTTAAGGTGTTTTTCTGTCATCCCTAACTCTTAATCTGTTTCTCCTCCGCAGAAACCCAGAAAACTGTGGCCATGATGATGAAAGAATTTTTCCAACACCACTCTGCAGACTTCCAGTCAGCTGTAATGTCACTTTCTGGAGAGCAGCAGGACAAACTCAGTGCGGCCATCTCTGCCTCATAGCCCACACACATCCTTCAACTCTTAAGTGAAAGCTAGGCAAAACAATTTTTATACTGTAGGTGAAAAATGGGACTGTTGTTGGTAATGGATCCCTAAATTATCTGAAAATAGCACTTCAACTATCTACTATAGTTATTATTACATTCAGCAGTTCTGCTTCTGAGTATTAACTATTAATTTATTTGCTTATGTGCTTGCCGTTTTGAAGTTTTATTATTGTTAAAGCTCCAGTTAACCATCCTATATTTTTACTGTTCTACATCATTTTCCTGTAATTCCTGTAAATTTCTAAGGGTTGCCTCTGCCCCCTGGTTTTGCTATCTGAGTGTGAGGCAATTAATTTGATTTCCTGATAAATGTAATATTTCATCCCCATCTCCCACTGTAAGTCAGTGGACTTTAAACTTGGGAGCCCTATGCATTCTATACTTGTTCTGCCTCTCTTTTACTTATTCATTTGCCTGAAGGGATTTCTGTAATGGGCCAACACTACAGCTGTATACTAAGTTCTGCAGTTGTGTTCTTAGTACAGCTCTGTAATAAGTTTTTTTTTTTTTGTTTTTTGTTTGTACTATAATTCTATTCAGTGGTACCCTACAACACAAATTACACCATGCAGTTTATGTTAAGCTATTTAATCTTGCCTTGACATGGAAACAAACTGATGACACCTTGAAGCCTCTAAATAAACGAAAACTTGCCCTTCTCAAAACGAGTTAAAAACTTTGCTCCGCCATGGACTAGTTGAGCTATTTTGTTAACCTCTTTTTAAAGAGTAACCAAATGGGTAGCTTTGATTCACATAAAAAATGCACTCTGTTTAGATGATGGGGACTTTTTGTTGCTCCTCAGACGTCCTGTTGTCCCTGGGCCTCAGTAAAGTCAGGCTGCTTTTTTTCCATTTCCAAAGCCATCGTCATCTGCACTGGTGTCAATGCTTTCTCCCCTGACACAGACACAGAGAGGTCTTTTTAATGTATGTTTATCTGTATGTGCTCCAGATGAGATGGACAAATACCACACACTTGTAGCAGCTATGGAGGCTACCCTATGAATGTGGAAACAAACACTGAAAAGATGCAGTCTGCCTTCTATCTGTTTACTATCTGTTTCTATAGATTTTGATCAGGCAAAATCTCTGGCAAACAAATGTGAGTAAATGGCTAATACTGGGGCAAGTAAACCAGATTTGTCTTGTCTTGTCCAGATCTGGTTGACTTGACTTGCGACTTGTGCAACTGTTTAGGTCCAAGGTTTTCTTTGGACACTAATGTAATGTTTATGTTTCAGTTCCTAAGTCTGTAGCACACCATTATGATCCACATCAGTCTGACAGTTCAGTTTCTGAGAGGTTGCTGTTGAGTGCAGCAGGGCTGGCTGACTTTTGGGATATGGTTGTGCAAAAACCTTTCCTTTATTATATGTTAATATGAACCGTGAGCTAACCCTGATGCACATCATGAAAATCATGAAAATAAGAATCTGAATCAAGAGATCCTTGTAACTAGGAGTAACAGCAACAAAGTAGCATTTAAAGCATAACATATTGTAAAACAATGCAAGATTTTTTATATGAATTTATTTAAACTACTTCCAGACCTGTGCATCTCTGTTTCCATGGAAGGATATTCATTCCAGTGCGACAGAAGGAGCGGTCAGTGTGGGCCTCAGTGCTGTACAGGACCTCTTGGAGCTTTTTATCTCCAGGCTTCTGGGCTTTCACTCGTACCTATAAAGAGAAATCAAATGTGTTAATGTCTTTTACTTTACAGCCTCATTCTTTTGTAGAAACTGAAAATAGATTCAAAAGTTTGTTTCCTGTCATCCAAAGCCGTACCTCCAGGATAGTGATCTCTTTCTCCTTCAGCTTCCCTGCTTTATTCTTCACCTGCGTCTTTTTGGTGTCAACCCACACCACCCTCTCCTTCACCTCAGACCTGACACATGAGCACACAGACTTGTTAATAAATCTATCTGAAACAGCTTTTTAAGACTCACCACACTGAGAGCACACTCACTCTTGTATACCCAGGTCAGCCAGTGTTGTGTCCAGGAAGGGGAAGGGTTGGTGTGTGAGGTCAGGCTGTACCTGGATGGGCAGTGTCACTGACATGGGGATCTCACACTCCAGTTCAACACACACTTTCTTGCTATGTGGCCCGGGGGACTCCCTGCCTGCTGGGCCGTCAAATCCTCTGGTGGCATGTTCCAGATGTGCCTCTCCCTCCTCCAACGAGCTTTTTGTCTCATCTGCTGCCAGCTTGACTTTCTGATAAGTTATCTCAAAAGTATGTGATGTAACTCTCTCTCAGTGCTTGTATGATCTTTTCCTTGTCTCTGTGACTCGGTTTCTGCACCTTTTCTCTCTAGGTGTTCTTTGTTGAGAGTTGTCGGAGATAGTGGCTGGTCTGCTCTCCTCCTCGGTGCTAATGATTCAAAGCTGTCTCTTCCAATGATAATAGCCTCCGAAAAGTGTGAGTGCATGTCTCTAATACATACAGACTTATGCTCCACCCTCCTGGCTGTTATAAGCAGTCGTGTGAATGTGTGTTATGTGTCACTCAGATGTTAGGTTTATTAGACTGTCAGGAGGATGATGGACATATGGTGGTGTTATTACAGTGAGGAGCAATGAGGTGTTTGTGTAGATTATCAGTGTGACCAGGCCACAGTGAAGTCAGAGTTTAGTTGAGTGTGTTTCTTCTGTAAACTGAGGTAATATGAGATATAAAGTACTTCTGGTCTGTTTAAACAATTTGAAACCTAACTGATCTATGACTTAGAACGGATTATATATATGATGTTATATTTTAAGTACATAAATTTGGTTGCATAACACAAACTGTCAAGAGGTCATTTCAGGTTCAGTGTGGACAACAGATTTATGACTAAGATGATCACTCTACCATATCTACACCTCAGCTCAGCATTGTTTTCCTGTTCCCTCTCTCTCTAATTCCTCTGACAGTGTAGGTGACAGGAAGTTGATATGAGCTTCTCACAGTATAGCACCACATTTTCAGCTTATGAATAATGGGCTTTTGCTGTAACTTACACAAACATGGGACACATGTAGGACCATGCTGTGTATCATTTGTGTTTCCCACTGAACTAACACTGGACTCACCATGTCACATTCCCTGTGCAGCCACAACAAATCCACACAGATAACAGCATGGTGAAGGGGGGTGGTGTAAAGGTTTGATAAGGTCAAGAGGCTGATTATCTGGGCCCATATTCACAAAGCATCTTAAAGCTAAAAGTAGCTCCTAACTTGCCGATTTAGGAGAAACTCCTACAAATAATGGGCGTGTCGGTCCTAACTTTAGAAGTCCTATTGTTTGTTTTTGTACTAAGAGCTATTCACAAAGCCACTTGACGCTAAAAGTAGCTCCAAAGTCTGGGAGAAGTTAGAAGTAGTCGAGAGGACTCCTAACTCACTAAGACCAAATCACAAAGAATCGTAAAAGGGCCGCTGTCATTCCACATCGCAGTGTTTTGGAAACCTTACGCGATGCTGATTTACTTAGAAGATACGACTCAATTACGAAGGGACAATGATCGTTGTGGCGTTTGTGAAGGATGCAATAACAACTCCAACTGAAACAACCCGATCAGTGCGGAAATTAAGTGTTTGGCAACGCTGCGTTACTTGGCAACAGAGAAAAGCCGATCTACTCTGTAAAAAATGTCCGTGGAATTAACAGTGAATCACTGTAAAATCGTGACATAAAAAAACTAAATACAAAAACAATGAAGCCATGTGTAATTTACATTAATATGTTGAAAAACCCCAAACCAAATACAACTGTTAATTTGACAGTAAGAATATGTTTAAAAAATCATATTTTTTTGGAGAATTTACAAATTACTGTAGTTTTAACACTGCTAAACTGTAATACAAAAAACATTACAATAGAGTTAAAATTACATCATAGCAGTGTTAAAATTTACATTAATATGTTGAAAAACCCCAAACCAAATACAACTGTTAATTTGACAGTAAGAATATGTTTAAAAAATCATATTTTTTTGGAGAATTTACAAATTACTGTAGTTTTAACACTGCTAAACTGTAATACAAAAAACATTACAATAGAGTTAAAATTACATCATAGCAGTGTTAAAATTTACATTAATATGTTGTAAAACCCCAAACCAAATACAACTGTTAATTTGACAGTAAGAATATGTAAAAAAAAAAAAAAAATCATATTTTTTGGGAGAATTTACAAATTGTAATACAAAAAACATTGCAATATAGTTAAAATTACATCATAGCAGTGTTAGAATTAAATTTTTTTGTCAGTTTTATGTTCAGAGACTATCCTGATGTGACTTAATTAACACTCACTCTACTCACTCTATCTGCGTTCTACTGTTATGTGCCAATGTCTGCACTTTCACAGTGAATTTGTATACTTTGTTTCAATAAAGATTGAAAAAAAAAAATTGGAAATAACTCTAAATGAGAGCATGAGCCTGACCATATCTCCTTATGCGTGGCTTGCGATTCTGGGGCTTTTACATTCCCGCAAAATAAACGGCTGTGTTTGAATCTCAAACTAGATGAGCTCATTCCTCGTCCACTCACTGAGCAGTGGAGTTTGTTTCAGTTCTTTAATTGGACAGCTTGACGTGAAGGGGCGTTGCCGCTGACTACGGCTCAGTCTGCCACTCTGCTGCCATCACACGGAGCTGTGAACGCACCTATCCCAGGTAAGCTAACACTCAAACTTTAAATTAAACGCTCTGCACAAGGCTATAACCTTAGCTTTCTGTGTCAGTTGGTTAGTCGGTTAGTCAGCCAGTCGCAGTTGTTGCCCTGTGGAGGCTGAAATCTGGCTAGTAAGGTGTAACTAACGTTAACGTTACATGTAATTACATGGTCGCAGCTAACTAAGTTACATACACTGTGAATTCGCGCTCTTTTCATGCTCTTGTGAAGCGGTGGTTTTGGAGGGCCGCCAAAAATGTTCACTTGCAATTTTTGCAGTGTAGCAGCATAGTGGGAGCTGCTCTTAATTGATGCCAGCTGGTAGCCAATAATTGGTCCAGCTTTGTATAAAAGTGGCAGCCTGTCACCTTCCCGTCTTGTGCTTCCCCCATTGCGTCATTTCTGGACCAGATGTTTGTTTGCCCTCTCAGAGCGGCAACGGAGGGCCTGTTCAATTTGGCGTCCTCTGTACTGGTAGGTGTCTTCTCTCTCTCTCTCTCTCTCTCTGCCATTGTTGTCTCCGCTGGCTAAACGCTAGTGTGGTTGCAGGTAAATGCCGGTTGCCCTGCGGGTTTCATCTCTCCCTCACTCTCCGTATGCCTGTGTGAACTCTAGAAAGGTAGGCGTTTACTATTGCTGCTTCCCAAATTTCCTTAATTTTAGCTTGGTGATGCTAATTTAGTTTTTTATACATATATATATATATATATTAGGAAGTCTCATCAGCTGACGGAGTCCCCCGGCGGTGTGACGTGACGTCACCACCAGCTGATCGGAGCTGCTGCTGTTTCGTCTCCTGCTTGCGTGCTTTGTCTCCTGTTTGCTTGTTCACAGCTGCTTGTTGGCTTGCTCCTCTGCTCTGTCCTCGCTGCTGTGCTTGTCTGTGCTGCTGCTGGCCTCTGCATCCTCGCTCAGTTCCCGACTCGGCCCTGGTTGGTCGGCCGCTCCGCTCTCTCCCTCCCGTCCTTGCTGCTGTGCGGTGCTTGCTGCTGGGGCTGCGGTTGGCTAACAGCTGCCTTACACAGCTATTTGGGTTGTGTATGGGACTGACACTACTTAATGTTGTGGCAATACAGTGCAGAGTGTTTGGTTCTTAACATTGTTTATTTCATTTCGGGCAGTTTTAGTTTAGTTGTTACCTGCCCACTTTTCTAATTTTGTATGTTTATTTTGTGATTATTTTTGTAGTAACTTGTGTTATTCTTTCTTCAGTTGCTGCAGGCCGGTGGTGGTGCTGGTGACCCGGGTGGTGGTGTCCTTCCCTTCTGTGTGCCGTGTCCCTGGGATTGTGGGTGATTTCACATTGTGTGTGTGTGTGTGTGTGTGTGTGTGTGTGTGTGTGTGTGTGTGTGTGTGTGTGTGTGTGTGTGTGTGTGTGCGCGCGCTTGCCACGTGTGTTTGAGTGTTTGGTTATTTTGACTTTAATATTTTTGCATTTGGTAGATTCCCCGCTCCCCTCACTAGCTCCTGTCCGCACCCATAGGCCTCAGCTCCTGATCCTTATTCCCTCTTTTCTTTATCTTGTGTATGGCTGGATTTTAATGTTTTTATAATGGTATTTTTGTAATAAAGTATACTTTTTTTTGTAAGTATTTGGAATCACGTCTCTTGCCTTGAGTAGAATGAACTTGTGTGTCCTATTGACTGGTAATGGTAAATAAATTCTTTGGGTGAAATTCACAAGGTGGCGTTGTCAGGCAACTTAATGTGAATTTGTATTGGTGTAACCCTCTGCTCGATGCCGTGACAGCAGCAAAACATTACAGACCTTGAGGGGTTACGTGCTGCATTGTAAAATCCATAGGAACGAACCTCATTCGTTTTTCAAATGTGTCGGCACCGACTGCAAGCGGAAATTCTGTACTTATGCCACTTTTAAAGGTCATTTCTATAGAGTTCACAACACACCTGCACCCTCTGTTACTGCTGGGACCGTTTTTACAGATTTTACGTGTGCTATTCCACTGTGTGAGCACCAAATTCAAACAGTCAAAGAGCTTATTTCCCACTTAAAAAAGCATATAGAGGAGGGACGACCTGTGGCATGTCCAGTAACAGGTTGTCAAAATACATTCACAGTTAAATCGTCATTTACTGCCCATATGTCCAGAAAACACAGAACATGTTCAGTGGATAGTATAAGTGGCATGTATGTTTCTCAGCCTTCTGCTGTCAGTGCATTTGAAGGTGCTCCCCAGAGCTCAAATGATGCTACAACAAATGAAAGCAGTGAATTGCCACAGGATTTCAGTGAGACTTTTCTTAGGAATGTCTGTTTATTATACCTAAAATTGCAAGGGCAGCTCCTTCTTCCAGCTTCGACAATACAGACAATTGTTGAAGAGATGCAAAATGTGCATGATTTGGGACAGGATTACACTTTAAGTAAACTACGTTCACTTTTGAAAAATGACGTGTCTAACTGATGATGCTATTGCTAAAATCTGTGACTGCGTGAAGGATTCAGATCTGTTCTCTACCTGTCATCAGGGACCCCCGAGAACAACATACTCAAGGGCTCAGACTTTCAAAAAAATTTTCAAATACATAGAGCCAAAAAAAGTAAAATTAGGAAATGATGAAAATATGAGAGAAAGGTTTGCTTACTATGTACCTGTAACACAAACTGTAAATAACTTACTAGAGATAGATATATGGAAGAATTCAGTGTCACAACAGTCTTGTGAAACACACTCAGATGACTTTTGTGACATAAGTGATGGTCAAAACTTTAAGTCCAACCAGTTTTTCATTGAAAATCCAGGATGCCTGAAACTAATTCTCTACCAGGATGCCTTTGAAATTGTGAATCCCCTTGGCTCAGCTAAGAAAAAACACAAAGTTCTTGCAGTCTATCTTTCTGTGGCAAATTTGCCTGCACATGTGCGGTCCAATACAGATCACATGTCCCTTGTCTTATTGTTTAGAGAGAGTGACCTAAAACAGTTTGGAAGTGCTAAAGTTTTCTCAGATGCTAGTGGATTTAAGAAATCTTGAGGAACATGGAATAACTGTTGGTGGTGAAACAGTCAAAGGGGCTCTGTATTGTATTGCTGGAGATAATTTGGGGTCACATAGCATTGGTGGGTTCACCGAAAACTTTAGCCATTCTAAGTACTTTTGCAGATACTGTGAAGTCACACGAAATGAGTTTCAGAATGATGACCCAAATGTTTGTGGTCCACAGCGCACCCCTGAAAGATATGATTCTGCACTTCTACAAGCTGAAGACGGACAAGGCAGCAAAGGCTTAAAGGTAAACTCTGTTTTCAATGCTCTTAAGTCTTTTCATGTTTGCCAGCCTGCTCTCCCACCTTGTTTAGGCCACGACATATTTGAGGGTGTCCTATCATATGATGTTGCACTGTACTTGAAGTATTTAGTTAAGAAAAAGAAATGGTTTACATATTCAGTGTTGAACCGACGCATAAAGCAGTTTAAGTACAAAGGATCTGATGCTCTCACAAAGCCATGTGCTGTCAACTCTGAGGGGTCCAAGCTTTCAGGCCAAGCTGTCCAGAACTGGAATTTCTTAAGTTTGCTGCCTGTGTTAATTAGTGACAAAGTGCAAAATCCAGAAGATGATGTGTGGCAGTTAACTCTGCAGCTTAAAGATATTGTTGATATGATTTGTGCACAAAAGATTTCGTTGTCTCAAGTAGCCTATCTTGACATTATAATCCAAGAATATTTGGAATCAAGAAAGTGTTTATTTCCTGAGACGCCACTAAAACCCAAACACCATTACATGCGTCATTATCCGGCACTAATTTTTAAATTTGGCCCCTTGATCAGAGTATGGACTATGCGTTTCGAAAGTAAACACAGCTACTTCAAGAGATGTGCAAGGCATTTAAAGAACTTTAAACAGATATGCCTAACTTTATCCGAGAGACATCAGATGTTTCAAGCATATCTTTCAGTCGGGCCAGGCTGCAGTCAGCTTCTGCAAGTCAAAGACAGTTGTACTTTTTATCCCAGCCTTTACAGTGATGCAATTAAACATGCAGTGAGAGAGTTTGGCTTTTCAGAACACAATACTAGTGTTTCCACAAACATACAGTACAAAGGTACATCATATAAAAAGGGACATTTCCTTGTGTCAAAAATGATGAGTCCATTGAGTTTGGAGAACTTCTCATTATTTTAAGTCAAAATGATGCAGCTGTGTATTTTGTGGTGACTAAATAAAGCTGACTATCATCCTGAATACCATCTGTACTCAGTGACAAAGCAGAGTACAAGGTTGCAATGTCTTAAGATCAATGACTTGGTAGATTTTTATCCGTTACCATCATACATTGTTGATGAGCACCAAGTCATTCCACTGAAACACAGTGTGTTATCAAAATAAACATGATCTAGACCACTGTGCTTCTTAGCAAAATGTGACCGGTAGCGAATTTCCCTCCCAGGCCACCGTAGGATTAGACAGCAGGATAGCTCCACCCACTTCCTCATTTATCAGTGTATTTAAACCGGCAGACCAGCTTTCTCTCTGTTGCTGCCTCCTCATGGTCCCTGGTATACTGTTTGGCACACATTGTGTGGTAGGTTTTTTTTATTCCTTCTGTGATATTTGTTTTCTGATTGTGTGGCTTACCCTCTGCATGGTTTGTCCTGCTGTAGGTCCTGCTTCCTGGGTATCCCGCATGTTGAACCACATGTAGAGTGAATTGTGTGGAGGTAATACGCCACCTTTCTTTGTTTATGCATTTTTATTATTGGTTTGGCAGAATTGTTATTTAATTGGCTTGTGTTCTCTTTTATTATAGACTGCCACTGCTGTTTTGTTTTGTTTATATTGTTTTGTTTTATTTGTTTAACTAGTTTAACTAGTTTTGTTTCACTCGTTACATAGTTTATTTTGCGTTTTTTTGGCATTATTTCCCTCTTTGTTGCATTAGATGATTTCTGTTAGTTCTTTAGTCCCTTTGTCATATTAGCCCTCTGTGGCATTTACCTCGTTTAATTTTCCCCCAAGGGTTTTTAATATATTTATTGCAGCAGTTGTTTGTGTACGGTTTTTAACTTGTTGTGTTCTCTTTTCTTTGCACGAGTACTGCAGGGCCGGTGATAGTGTGGCCGCTTGGACGGTGGAGGGATCGGTGTCTGGAGTTTCTCACCCCAGCTTCACACCCCTTTAATTGTGTGTGTGGTGGTAATTTTGCACGTCCTTCACAATTTATGGTTTTGCCCTCACGTTTTGATTGTTTTGACGTGTGTGTGTGTGTTGGGCACGGAGTGAGTTGAGTGCTCTGTCCTATTAGACCCCCCTCTCCCCCGTGTCCGCGGCCGCGCCCAGCCGTCTTGTCGTGCTCTTGCTTAGTATTTTTTTTAAAGTTGTTTATTAAACATGCTGTTAGTTTATCTTGCTGCAGAATAATAAAAATTGTGAACTTGGGGGGAAAACTCTTTGTCCGTGCCCGTTCTTGACCATCACCTGTATCATTTCCTGTGGCCCCTTTACTGGTTTACGGTCACAAAAAGATAAAATGCTATTTGAAAAATATGACAGTGACAAAAGTTTTTCCCTTTTGGATGAAAGTGTAAAAAAAGTGTAAATCCTCACTTATAATATACTCAAGTTGAAACAGTGTGTTGACGAAATAACATGATCTTTGTCATTGTGGTGGTGATAACATACTATTTGAGAAATAGAAAAGTGACAATTTTTCCTATTTAGAAGTACAGAAAGTATAAATCCTTACTCAGTCATACTCAAAGTAGAAGTTCATCTTATTTATATATGTACATTGGTGACTAATAATAAATTTCTTGCATCTTGATATCATTCTTTCTTCTAGAAAGGCCTGACATGGAGCAAACATTTATACGCAGCGCCATAACTGAGGTCCTGCCTGACCTTTCAGACATGAGTATAAATATTCTAGAAGAGCACGTACAATCCCTTGGGGTTGAGACATCTGATGACTTTCAGTTTATTGAGGAATCTGATTTGGTGTCAGCATTGAGGCCCATTCAAGCCTTTAAACTACTTGCTGCTTGGAAGCTAAGATGTAAGTTAAGTTTTGCAGTACAGGATGCAACCAGTGCCCAAAGTACCCTGCATAAAAGATTAATCAGGAATGTAGAAGCATTCACATTTGGGCCCTGAACACTTTGTATGTGTGTTGTGTGTTTGTTTGCAGGCCTAACTCCTGAAACGAGCAGCTCATCTGCCGTTGCTTCACCAGGACCTCCCATATCTTTGGAGTCGTTTTCACCCAGAAGTTCATCCTCAACTTCTTCCAACAGCCGCCAAAGTCCTGATGTAGACTGGGTGGATACCTTTATGATACCATGGGAAAAGTTCCCACAGGAACTGATGCAGTCATTGGAGAGAGGGAAACGACCAAATCCACGAATGAGAAGGGAGATGGTCCGAATCGTGGTCTCTGAGATGATGCAAAAAAGGTCTTGCATAAATAAAAGGAGCTCTACGGAAGTTGCCAAAAAGATGGTGGCAAAATATCCAAAGTCTTTGCAAGACATAATAGAGGGAGATGTGATTGGGCCAGGGTACCATTCTCTAGTCAAGTAGCTGCAAAATAGGATAGAGAATGTGAGGCGATGTACAAGCCCTAAAATAAGAAAAAGAAATCATCGCACTGAAGATTCTGACACAGACGAAGTCCCTCCAGAGCAGAGAGCAGCAGTCCAGGACACCTATGGGTGCATTAACTGGGATTTAAAATTCCTGCCTCTTGGAGAGACTGTAGAGAGCCAACAAGAACATAAAGAAGAACTGATGCAAATCCAGACAAGGTCAAACTTCTGATGAAGTTGACTTTCTACACACAGCGTAAACATGTCAACCAGGGGGAAAACATCAAGAACCTCCTTGAAGAGTGGCCATTTTTGTTTGATGAGCTTGGTATGGCAGTCCACTTTCAGGAACTAACCGGAATTGGGCTGAAAGAAGCTTTCACACGGAATCTGGATCTTAAGGGGAAACGGCTCCTCAACTACATGAAGACGGTTTGTGTGAACAAGAGTAGAAAGTTCCTACAGGCTCTAACAAAGTATCAAGTGATGAGGGGAGAGCTGAGTGGTTTCTCTGAAGATCTCAAAGATATGGTGTTGCTCCTGCTGTCGTACTTTAATGAAAAGGAAGATGCCATATTCTGTTATGTGGAGGACACATGCCTGGCAGGGGAAGTACACATGGACCAAGTTCCCCTCACTCCCACCATTGTTGTGTGTGGTAAGAAAAAAAAATATTGGTCTTTCATTCTCTCATTCTTTCTCTTTTCTATTTTGACACAGATTCATCTTTCACAATGTTTTCTGTCACTGACACTTAAGGTGAGTCAAAGTGGATTTGGAAGGCCCAATATGTCTGTCCCAGAAATCTGTACACACACACACACTGATTTCTGTATTTCATTAATTCATTCATTTTCTACTGCTCATCCTCTAGTAGGGTCGCGGGGGGGCTGGAGCCTATCCCAGCATCCTTTCGGGCGAGAGGCGGGGTACACCCTGGACAGGTCGCCAGTCCATCGCAGGGCAAACACACAGAGACAGACAACCATTCACTCTCCCAGTCACACCTATGGTCAATTTAGAGTATTCGATTTCTGTATTTATGGTAGGCAATTAAAATGAAAATTTGAAACCTTGAAAAGTTTAAAACAGAATGCTCAAATTGTTTTGTGTTTTCTTTTAATTAAATTTGTATTATGTTTTGTTTTTTTGTTTTTTTAGGACGATCCTGCTATTCTGCAACATGGTTCATGCTGAGTGTGGATCAAAACATTGTACAGGACAGCATCCCCTCCTCCATGTCTGCCCTGTGCCTGATGTTTGGGAGCTACTATTGCTTTAACATACACTATCCATCATGCCTGGCATCAACCCTGGCGTTTCTGCAGCGGTGTGTTCTTTTGGATTTGATTAAGTTTATCTAACATTTTCACTTTATTGAACTTACAAGTAGTTGCTATGGTGACACGGGCTTAGGGGACTTGCCATTTTACCTATTATAAGTGTCTTTTAAGTAATAGCTTGAATAAAAAGTTATCATTATAAAGATTTTTGTTAATGTGAAGATATTTTATTATTAATACAGTCGTCTGCCTTTCTTGTGTTTCCACAGGTGTTTTTTCTCCATCAACCCGGAGAAGGGCACTAAATTGGAGAAGACAAAAACATCCCGTCTTCATATGAACCCCCGAGTCCTTACCTTGATTCAAGAACTTTCAGATCACGAGTGGTGTGATGTATGAATAAGGACTACAACCAGTAAGATTGATGGCATGTGCCCCGCTCACATTCAACATTTGTTTCAGCTCATTATCTGCCGAGTTCTTCAGGCCTAAGGAGCAAGCAAATTGGTCTTTGTATTCATTTTTTGTTGAGGTTTATTGTTGTTCTTTCTGTGATGTAAAACCCATGGGTCACACACATTCATATTGGCCATGTTATGCCTTAGTTTTGTGTTTTATACTGAACAGTCCATTTTACACACTGTATACAGGAACATAGTGCAAGTCAGGCTGCTGTAAAGAAAGAATAGTCCTATAAAATATTTTTGTTGGTAGTTTAATGTTTTTGGGAAAGTGATGTAGCTGTGCAAACACGGTACCAACACACACACATACATACAGAATGGGGAAGTAGGTAGTCAGATATTGGTAGAAAAAGCTCCAAGGTTTATGCTCTAAGCACCTCTCATCAGAAAAACTAATGATGACTTCTAGGACTGCACGATTAATGTAGCATAAAGAATGAAAAACAAAGAATTAAAGAAAACCAGAAAAAAGGGGAAAAACAGGAAAGAAAAGAATGAAAGAAATAGAGAAAGAAAAAGAAAGTATGAATGAAAGACAGACAGAAAGATTGAATTAAAGAAAGGCAGAAAAGGGGAGAGAAAGAAAGAATGAAAGTAAAAAGAAAAAAACAGGAAAGAAAAGAATGAAAGAAAGATAAAAGAATGAAAGAAATAGAAAAAAGAGACTGAATTAATGAAAGAAAGAGACAGAAAAAAGAAAAAGGGAGTGAAAGAAAGAAAAAACAAAGGAAAAGAAAGAAAATAATGAAAGAAAGGGAAAGAAAGAAAAAAAGTATGAATGAAAGACAGACAAAGATTGAATTAAAGAAAGAAAGGCAGAAAAGGGGAGAAAGAAAGAATGAAAGTAAAAGAAAAAAACAGGAAAGAAAAGAATGAATTAATGAAAGAGAGAAAAAGGGAGTGAAAGAAAGTAAAAGGAAAGAATATAATGAAAGAAGTAGGAGCATTTGTTTTAATGCAGCAGAATCGTTGCCATTTAAAGATGAGATTGCATAGAGGTGTGAATCGAGATCACGATTTTAATATGATTAATTGTGCAGTCCTAGAAGTCATCATTAGTTTTTCAGATGAGAGGTGCTTAGAACATAAACCTTGAAGCTTTTTCTACCAATATCTGACTACAACACTCTCCCTCAACACACAGACACATCCACACATACAGACCATAGAAATTGAATTAGATTGATTAGTAGAATCAGCAAATCAGAGCATTTCCGGGTGTTTCATCTTTCCACAGCAACAACTGTACACATTCAACTGACATCACCACATCAGCAGAAGAATTTGTTTATGTTGGCTAAGTTAATGTAAGCCTTATGCACAACTAACTGAAACATGTTATATTTTCACGAGAAAAGTAGTGAAATAATTGTGAAAATCCTGGGAACGTTGGTTTAAGATGATTTTTCTTGATTTCTCTGATTAAGTTTTCAGACGAGTTGGACACTTCCACAGCCTCAAAGGCAGAAGGCATTGGCCATTTAGTGTCATTCTAACAGAAAACATGCACAGGTTCCTTTAACACTGACAGGCGGTGAGGGTGGGGGGTCGGATGCATTGATTCTTTTTTCCCCCAGCAGCTGTAGCATTGCCTGGGCGCCTCAATCTTGCAATTTCCCTTAAGAGGATGGGTCACTAAAAGGTTTTTTCTATTCTGAAGTTTGTAAAGTACATATGTATGTATGTTAAAAAAGTGACATGATTTTTTCACTGTTTTGAGGAATACAGAATAAGTTAATAAATTCCTGAAGAGGCAAGTTATTTTTTTGTTTTTTGTTTTGTCAGTGCAGTTCTTGAGGTATACATCGCTTTTTGATTTATAAATGCTTAAGCTGTGACCCAGGGATACATTTTTTCCATTTCTGGTAAACGTCATCTAAGAGGTGGTCAAGTGAACTGTAATGTTTAAAAACAGTTTCCATTTTTCACTGAGAAATAATCTTAACAGGTGATGAGAAATACTTATAGACAGCTTCACAGTATATATACTGTATTTATATATATATATATGTATGTATATGAGTCATAGAACAGGAATTTGTGCCTTTTAAATTGTAATTAATATTTTACAGAAAATTCAGTTTATTTAGTATTTAGGTGTTTGACTGTAAAAGCTTGTCATTAATCCTACAACACTGTAAAAAAAAAAATATATACTGTATGTCCTGTTATTTTTACAGAAAAAGACTGGCAGCTGTGGTTACCAGAATAATTCTGTAAAAAATACAGTACATATGTAAACAACTTTACAGAACAACTTGCAAATTTTACAGAAAAAAACTGTAGTAATTCACAAAAAATACATTTTGAAGTTGTAGATCATACAGTCCTTTACTGCTAATTTAACAGGACAACGCTGCTTTTATACTAATTATTTATGCAAAATTTACATGCAGATTTTGCTTATTGTACATTAAATACCAGTAAAATTAACATTCAGTTGTCGTTTATTGTACATTGAATACCATTAAAATTTACAAGTTGTTCTGTAAAGTTGTTTACATTTGTACTGTATTTTTTACAGAATTATTACAGAATTATTCTTCACAGCTGACAGTTTTTTCCGTAAAAACAACGGAATTTTTTTTACAGTGTATTTACCAAACAATAAATGTGCTGTGACATCATAGCACAATTCATATGATTAATTTTAGATGTTCAACAACTACAGAGAAATAAAGCAGCTCCGTGGCAATGCCAGTCTACCCAGTGTGATCGTTGCTAGAAATGGATCACGTGTAAAAAATTATTGCACCATCGCAAGATGAGGTATTTGGACAGGAAAACAAAATCACACCATTGACACACAGGTTGTATTCGATGTTGCCTGTACAGTTGTAGACAATGATGTACAGTGTCCTGGATCTACACACGATTCATGGATCTTAATGGAGAGTGGCATGAGGCAGCTGTTTGAAAGGATCATATTCCAGCTGGATGTCACCTGGTGGGGGACAGGTGAAATCTTCATACACCTCAACCCACAGCTACTTTACAAAGGGTACAGCTACAACAGATTTGGGGTAATAGGCTGCAAGTTAGGTTTAGTTAGGTCGTCTAGGACAGGTTAGTTTTTTTTATTTTTCCATTGAGAAAATTGACCAAAGATTTTATAGTAAAATTAAATCATCCCGGGTCGACACAATCCTTATCATACAGATGTATTTTGGAGAATATATATAATATATTTTTAACAGTGGATCATGCAATCACCTGTATGTCAAAAAGGTAGCTCTTACTGATGAACGCACAGAAAGTTATGATGGAGAATTTCCTCAGCTCTGCTGAGCTTTATAGTGTCATTCAACTCATTGTAATGGTTTTCACACCCAGAACTGTTTTGGTTCGCTTTCGCTGCTCTCATGTCAATTTGAGGAAATAAGCTCTAAAACCCACTATATTTTACCTATCTACTATTCGGTAGACAGACAAAGTAAGCAACTAGATAGTGAACATAGTGGTGTATTTTGCAGTTAGACAGACATATATTTCTACCAGAAATCACCCCTAAAAGAACTTAACATTTGCCATGTGAGATGCTAATGAATACTGTTTATTTGTGACTGCGTGAACAAGCAACTCTTTCCTTGCTCCTCATTGTTCCCCATAAAATCTGCAAGGTGATGTTGATGTCTCCACAGCTTATTTCCTGCCTCTGAGGTTAAAAAATTGAGAGAAAATGAAGTGAACTGAGAGTTAATAGTGACTCTGCTGCCTGTCAGAAGTTACTGGACACATTCTATTAGTTTGAGAAATATGACTGACATTTTGCTGGAGTATGTCACAGGAAGCTGTGGATCCAAACGTTGCTGCTCGATCCCAGACTAGAACATGTCGCTTTTAATCCAAACTATTGTTGGGTCTGAGCTCTACCTCATGAGCTGGACACCAACTATGTGTTGAATTTTGGTTGTTTATCAATTTATTGGCTATCATAAATTAAGAAAATATTAATATTAAATAATAACTTTAAAATTAATTAAAGTTCACGGGGCACCAGCCTAAACTAATAGGCAAAATAGCCAATATGGTTTTAGTCTCAAATTATTACCATTAATCTGGAACTCTGATTAACAATTAGCTTACTAACTATAACCAAACTACCAAATCAACAGTAAGTTAAAGTTGAAGGATTGGAATTCTACAAAGTAGAGGTTGGCAATATTCACGCTTGTGCAACATTAAACACACCAGTAGTTATACTTAAAGGCATTTATTTACCATGGAGCAGAGTAAAACACAATGTCTGATCTAGTATATACAGGTGTGTGTATGTGTGTGTGTGTGTGTGTTTGTGTGTGTGTTTGTGAGGACACAAACAAAGGCAAGATGGCCGATTAAAGTGGTCACTGTGACCACATGATCTGAACAAAGAAGACTACACAAGATGGTGGTAAACAAAGAAACTACTCAAAATGGCCGCTGAGACCACCTGGGGTGTGTGAGAGGGAAGGTTTGAGTTTCTTTGTTAGCCTAGCTCATGTAATCTAAAGGTACCAGGTGAGAGGGAGGAGGTTAGCTTCATACAGGTTCTAGAACTGAGACGTACTACTATGTGTGTGAACATACGTGTACCTGATTAACTGTATGACTGACCACAACCTAAGCAAACCTTACAACAACAAGACATCAATCAACAAGTACATTAACAAAGTTAAGACTTCTGCTGCTTAGTTATGCTGTGCGGTGCTATGCTGTGCTGGGAAAGGTTAGGCCCAGTCAGTTAACGTTACCCAGTCCTGGAAACCAGCAAAAAGGTCCTTTCCAGTGTTGGTGTAAAGTCCAGTGAGTTAGGAGATTTCCTAGTGGAGTAAAGTCCTGTCTGGCTGTGTTACTTTGCAGTTATCTCCTTTGTTCTCCTCACAGAGTTAGCTGTTCCATGCTAACTCTGCTACAACTCCTGTTGCTTGGAAAACCAGCTGGCCTTGTGTCGTAGCTGCTGATTCTGAAGAGAACTTGGTTCACTCACGGTTAATCCGAAGCAGGTCGCTGCTATTGAGGAGAAGAGTGTTTGCAGGCTGCTGGTAGCGGACCGGCGAGAGAGCTGGTTTCTCAGGTAGCAGGGCTGACCTGGGCTGGGGCCTTGTTGCCCTTTGAAGAACTGAAAGGAGAGAGCTGGAGCTGCTCTCCAGAGCAAGCCAAAGGAGAAGAGAGCGAGAAGAGGGCCAGAGATCTGGTTTTGTTTGGTGACACCCTTGGGGGTCACATGTCACACGCTGACCCACACTGGCTGGCCAGTAAAGTCCGTGGGGGGAAGGGTCGTCCCCAGGTGTGAACGGTGAGGAACTGTGGAGTGTGAGTTCCTTTGTCCAGTGGAGCAAAGAAACATTTGGTCTCTTGAATGATTGAGTCCCAACACTATTACCAAGTGTTATGAATCTTTCAAATATCATTTAATAACTGATACAAATTGGACAGTGTTTTATTGTGAATGCCATAGAGCCAATAAGTAAAACTTTGTTTAATGCTTACATAATGTCAAAACGTGATTATTATTAATTAAATAATAATAATGAAATTAATTTACATAGCAATGTAAGAAACACACCTACCTTTTACATTTACTTTTGACTAGAATGTATCAAATAATTATTTTGTTTGAAGTACTGTTCTGTTCCTTTGCTGTATTTTCATTATCTACTTGAGTTTGCAAAAAGCTAACGTTTGCTTGACTCCTGTTTCATCTATATATTTTATATTTTTGGTAGAAATAAGTCAAAGGCACTGCTGTAGAAACATAGCAAATTTATTACAAAATACACACTTAATTTTCTCTCGCACACACCTATAACCATAACACACACACTAAGAAATGAATGAAAAAGATATGAGTTCATGGCATTGACTATGACATTTTACTACAGGAAGGGAGATGTTACAGGGTGTCCTGTAATATAGCTGAGCGGACAGCTCCACCCTGTGGGCAAGTCCTGCAGGTGCTTGTTTTGGCGCCCACCTCCCTCTGACTCGTATGTACTGCACTAAAGCCACATTCCTGAAATACAGTCGTTGTTCACATACCTGCCACATGCACTGACATAGGAGGATAATAATGTGACGAGTTATTGCCAGATGTTGCTCAGGTGCTGTTGGAGTAATATTAGATGCAGGACCAGCAGATGCCTGGAGAAAGGGGGGAGTTCGAATGTCAGCTGAGCTGGTGGTGACGACAGATGATGGGTCAGAGGACAGTTCCAGTTGCTCAGTGGTAGGGTCCAGGCTGAGATCCAAACCAGCATCTCCAAAACCCTCATCTTCCAGCTCTTCCTCTGTGTCTGTGCCTTCCTGTCTGGCAGTATAGGTAATCTATACCTATAAGCTCCCCTGGGACAGACAAGAGAATAATAGAGAGAGGAAAATTAGCTTTGACAAAATTCATAAAAAAAGATCATTCTATTTTATGGATATAACGAATAACTTCATAATGATGGAAAGCTAAAACTCACCAGTATAAACAGCAGGTGGCTGAAAAGAGGGGAACAGCTTCCTTCCAAGCACCTTGATGCTGGGTGTTAATGCAGTGAACTCCTGAGTAGCTGACCAGGGAGGGAGTCTTGACTGCCAGGATACAGCTTCACGGTCCTGGTTCCATCTGTTGAGTCCTTCTAGGAGTTATGGAGCTGGAAATTTAAGGTGTTGGCACTCGTTCCTTAAGACAAATGTGAGCAATAACCGTATGTTAATTTGTTGTGTTTGGAAAGACATTAATTGTGTCACTGTTTCCAGGATACCAGTATTGATAAAAATGAAATAAAATATTAAACTGTAAATATTTAATCTTGCTGATGAATAATGATTCATACTGACCTGGAATGAATGAACATACAAGTGAAAGGAAAATATGGCACACCTGTAGTTTGGTAGGACAATGCCCACCTTGGTGGTGGTGTCAGTCTGTGTAAAGAGGAGCATACCTGGTTCGTCCTGGATGCATTTAACATGCTTCTGCTGGACTTGCCATATGTGCTGCATCCTCTCCTGCTCCAAAAGAGGGACACCAAGAAAATCTCTGCCCTTTACCCTGATCAAGTCTTTAAGAAGTTATTCAATCATGATGATAACCTGCCGCTCTCCTCTTGTCTGCCTTCTACGGTGCAGGGCCAGTTCCCCCTTGATGATCTGTTGGTCCAGTAGATTCTCAGTAATGCCAGTGATACCTTCTCGTCTCATCTGCTCCCTCTTGGCTTGCAAGGTAACATCTCCTCTGTCACACTCATAAATACAGCTTGACAGTTTGGCCATATTTATTTATTGACCTTTTGCAGTCACATGACTACCAATCACTACAGTGGACAGCGGATGTACATTTTAGTTTATAATTATGTTTGAGGTATGTTTTGGAGCCATAAAAGTAACAGAAAGTAACATAATAGAATTACCCTACTTAACACAAATGTCAGTGACTGTCAAATGAGGTGAGTCACCTCGAGGGTGCTCACAAACAGAGGTATGTAGAGAAACTTGCGAAGACCGGACTGAAACAGGATCCATACTTGATGCCTCCTGGGATGTTTACAGATGTACTTAAAGCTCAGGGCCTACCAAATTACACACCACACGATTAATATCATTACGTGATACACAGGCAGTGATCTTAAAGCATACAAAAGCCTTGTTGCCTATGTTGCCCTCCCCAGCCCAGTGTGTTCCAGAAGGTGCATTTGTAAATCCTGCTGCTGTCTGTATGTATAAAACAAAGAGGCAAAACTTTAGCTTCCTTTAACACAGAAAAATACTCAACAGCAGGTCACTTGCATGGCAGAGTGTAGCCAAACATCTTCACTTATACACATTAGATCAGAAAAACCCCTTTAAAACACCAAACATCATCAGAAAGACTAAGGACACTCTTACTGTATATCCCTCACTGGGATGCCAGCATGTTATTCAGAGGAACAATAACCCACCTGTATGTAGAGCCAAAACTTTAGCTTCCTTATAGCTTGACTGCAGGATTTATTCTGCAGCGCTGCCTCTATGGGGTTTCTAAATTCCTCACATATTAACAAGTGAAGTATAAGAATAAGTATAATGCACAATGAAAGTACAAGCACAATGTAACTGGCATTTAACCAGTATTTACAACATTATGAAATAAAAAAAAATACATATGTGGGTGTCTTTTTGTTAACATAACTTATTTAACTTATCTTATCAATCTTATCAATTAACTGTGCTCTAGTCCCCTAATGAACTTTTTAAACACATTTTGACCCTTTACACTCTCCCCTGCTTTTTTTTTAATGTCTCCTGACATTTGTCTATATGGTAAGAGATGTCCTCGTGTCTCTGACATGTCAATATGCTGGGGTGATGCAGTTGTAGTAAGTAAGGGTGTGGAGATGTGACATATGGAACAGGGACAGTACTGAGATGACTTGGAAGAGGGCAGCTAGGCAGAAGGGAATTAAGCCCTGCATTCCACTGCTGGTAAAGACGGCTGTCCCAGTGTGCCATATGTGAATAACTCTCTTGGCCTGGCTGTCTGTTGGGGTCTTCTGACTGTCTCTGCCTCCACTTGGTGTCCATCCTCCACAGTGACATCCTCAAGAGCTTCATCCTGTGTCTGTATTGCATTCTCCCTCTGGAACTGGGTGTCTGTGTCCTCTCTAACAGTGGTGTGAAAATCAAAGGCTTTGGCCCTTAACCCTTGCTTATTCTGAGAATGATGCTCTGTTTGATCATGCTCTGTCTTGTGAGATCTTACCAACATCATTTTCGTGAACTGCTTTGCTGCCTTGCCATATTGCAGACACAACCTCAGGTGACATGCTCTCTGTGTGCTCTTTCATGCCATCTTGAAGTCTCACAGGGTACCGTGGTGCTGAGGACATACATGAATAGGTTGTTATCTGTGTATACTGTAAATGTTGGTGCATAATACAAATAATCTCGAAACTTTACTACTACTTTACTGGAGTGAAGGTGGTAATTTCTCTCGGCAGGTGTTAGAGTCCTTGAGCCATACCCAATGACTCTCAGCTTGTTGTCCTGACGCTGGTAAAGCACTGCTCCTAAACCTTCGTTGGACACGTCTGTGTGCAGTATGAATGGGAGGTCAAAGTTTGGGCAGGTGAGGATAGGTGGATTAGTCAGCATGTCCACTAACTTGGCTACAACATTCATGTGCTCTACCCTCCATGTGATCTGTGTTTTTGAGGGGAGCTGCCCTTTATCCCCCATCATAACTCTGCCTTTTACTTTTGCTTATCTGACTCTGGGTGTTACTTTTACCAGTTTCAGTGGGTTTTTTGCAGCAGGTCAAAGAGTGGCCTAGCTAGTCAAGAGAAGTCTTGGATGAAGGAACAGTAGTATCCAAGAAACCATGACTGCTTCCAAATCCTGTGGCTCAATCTTGACTCCTTCTCCAGACACCAGCCGGCCAAGGTAAAAAACCTCCCCTTTAAACAACTCACACATGGTTGGTCTTAAGTTTGATGCCGTGTTCCCTCATGTGACTGAGAACTTGTCTGAGGTGGTGCATGTGATCCTCGAAGGATGCTGAGTAACACAGGACATCATCGAGGTATGGAGCACAGCATTCATCTCTGATACCTTCCAACACACCTTCCATGCACCTCTGGAAAGCTGCAGGTGTGTTTGTCAGGCCGAATGGAAGTCTTATCCATTAATATAACCCCCACAGTGTACTGAAGGCTGTGAGGTGTCTGGATTCCTCGCTCACAAACCCTTGGTGATACATGCTACCTTGATCCAGGATAGAGAACCAAGTGTTGCCCTGCAAACTGTTGCGCACGTCCTGGATTCGTAGCAATGGATCACGATCTGGCATTGTTTTTCGGTTGAGCCCTCTGAGGTCTACACACAGTCTCAGAGTCTGGTCTGTTTTTCGAACACAAAGCACTGGAGAAGAATAAGAAGACACAGATTTGCGGATCCAACCTCTATCAAGGAGATTCTGTACATATTCTTTCACCTCCTTATACCAGGGCTTCGGTATGGAGTTGTAGCACTTTTGAACAGAGTTGTTGTCCACAACATTGATCATCAGCTTGAAGTTGGCTATACGGCCTTTATCTCCCTTTCCTCTTGCAAACACATCAGACTCTTCAAAAAGCA